>NW_022198340.1:2612453-2743128 GCF_009176525.2 Contarinia nasturtii | reverse complement strand
AAGATGGCTATGCAATTAAAAACCATTGCAACCAAATTGTTTAATCCAACATTGAATGTGGTTCGTCATCGTTCCCGCGGATCAATTTTACCGACATTTTGGGAAGACCCATTCACACAACACAGAAGTTTGATAAGAGATTTTTGGAATTCGGATCCATTTGATAGTATTTTTCCGAGTCGTTCCACGGGTTACAGATTGCCATACTGGGAAGGTGATAGGTATTTGAACACACCTAAAGACGGATTTGAAGTGAATTTGAACGTTCAAAATTTCAAACCAGAAGAAGTTTCTGTGAAAGTGGCTGAAAATAACATCATAATCGAAGCGAAACACGAAGAACGCAATGAAGATGAAAGTTTTGTGTCGCGACATTTCAGCAGACGTTACAGATTGCCCGACAATTGCAACATCAAAGAGGTAGTTTCCACTTTATCGGCTGATGGAATCTTAACAGTTCGCGCTCCACCGAAAGAAATTGATACCAAAAGTGCACGCACAATTCATATCCAACATACCGGCACATCTCATGTGGAAACCGAACCAAAGAAAACCGATGAAAATAAAGACGAACAAAAAAAGTAGATAGTAGGCATTCCGATTTATTGTATTAAGGAGCAAATAAAAATATTTATTAGATAAACATAAGATGAATCGGTGTTTTATTTTTACTTGGCTTGAAATTAAAAAAAAATGTAGGTACTAAATTTGTAAACAGGATTCATTTTTATTAAGAGGTAAGTTCTATGCAATTGTCGAATTTTGTTGCGCAATACTATTGCTATTGAAACATGATGAAACTCAGACTTGAAGTGGTGAAATACGCATATCAACAGAGGCGTCATTCTATCAATATGTACGTAAGTCGGTATAGGTCTTGTTTATCACATGAATGGTTAACTTGTTAAAAAAAAACCGAAACCGTCACTGCAGTAGCCAGTCGCCACCAAATTTTGTTTGCTATGTTTTTCATTTTTGAAAGATATGTTTGATTGCTTTGATTAAGATACGAAATTCCCAGCCTATGAATATAGTTGAATTACTAAATGATTCGGAATCAAATAATATATCACAAATATATACGATAAGTCATGCCTTTCTAATTTCTTCTGTAAAAGAAATTGAGTTTGCAAAAAAAAATCCTCGGAAATTAAAAAATTATAAAAAATGTAAACCAGAAACACATCTTTCGATCCGATCCTATTTTTAAATTTATTGATCTTTAAACTTATTTTATAGATTCTCTTGTCGACCCAATGCCTCAGAATGATACAGAAATAAGTCGGCGATTCTATATAAGATTTAATTGCGTGCGTCGTATAACGAAAACGTTCTGTCAACAAATCGTAAACAATATGTATTCTAGAGCAAAGCGATTCGTATAAATACTGTGTGTCAACGTATTTCTCGTCAGTAAAGTAGGAAAATTCTAATAGAAAGCACAAGCCAAGAAAATTATTTCAGAAACGATTTAAAGTAAAAAGTGAAATCTCAGTAAACACAGAAAAATGTCGAATTTGCCAACGTCAAGAAGTTCGAGTGAATTTCATCCAGCTTGTCATCGACCAGGTTGCCACCGTTCACCATTCGATTTGATTCGACCATTCAGCCTCGATGGACCGCTATTGAGATCGGGCTTTGGAAACACTTTCCAACCAATTTTTGCGGAAATGTCAAGAGCATTAAATAAAATTGAACGTGAATCTAAAGTGAACAGCGATGGATTGTTCGAGGTTTACATTGACGTTCAGCATTTCCTACCAAACGAGATCACAGTGTCAGTGGAAAATAATTCAATTGTGGTGCATGCCAAACATGAAGAGAAGAACGATGAGCATGGTTTTGTATCACGGGAATTTACGCGTCGATACGATTTGCCGCAGAATTTTAATCCAGAAGATGTTGTTTCGAACATATCATCGGACGGTGTATTGAGTATTCGAGCTCCACCGGCAAGCAGTGTCCATCACATTCCAATTGAACAAGATGGATCAACTCATTCAGGAAATGAGGCAATGGATGTACAGAAATAAGTTGAAAAGATTGCATTTTGATTGGTGGAACTAATCAAATTCGTTGAGTTTTTATTGAAAAAATGTGATAAATTTTAAGGAAAGTGTGAATATTTCGAATATTATTTGTAAATAAAAAAAATGTTGTCTGATATTGATAGAGTCTCCTCCTTTTTCTAAGGCGTAATACGAAATCTATTTGTATAGTGTCAGGAATATTCTTGGACACCACATCATTATTTATAATATGAAATATTTTGATCTTCAGATATTTTTAGAATGTTTTTCAATGTTCAATGTCGAAGCTCCAAATGGAACAACGCCAAATTGTAATCAACAATTTTGCGCTATAAATACAAGTGTAATAATGCACATCAAATCTGAGTAATCAAAGACGAGTCGTCTCCAACATTGCTTTTATAAACATGAAATACAAGAATGAAATTAATTTCTTTCGCATTAACGATATGATGTAGGCTTGAATGTAGGGCTGTAGGCGCACCCAATTTATCATAGCAATAATATTGAATGTCTACTTTGTCGATTTGAAGATAAAATAATGTAAATTGATTGAATCAACATCTGATGTCCAATTAAATGTCGATGACCTATTTGAATAAAAATATCTGTTGAATTTTCATATTCCGTCACAGCAATAGCTTACCAATTATAACTGGTAAACATGGTGTTTTAGGTTTGTTGCATTTAAAAATCATACCTTTATTATAATCTCAACAACAGAACAAACCTCTATTCATCATTATATACACAGCAATAAATCAGCAATAAATTCAAGAGAATGTTCCAGGACAAAATTGAAATCGGTGCCATGCAGAATGTCCTAAAATGTATCACCAGTCAACCAAATAAAAGGCGCAAATGTTTTTTTTTTAATTAATTTTGTAATTTTTACAAAGAATTTTTATTTATTTTTGTTGTATTCGAGTGATATCGTATTTTCAATTGTTAATTGTTTTTCATGTTCAATTTAGTTTCATATTTTGTTGTTTGTTGAATTCATTACATAATATATTCATAATTATGTTTTTTAATATTTGTTTTTGTTTTTATTTAAATTTATGCTGTGTGTGGATGTGTGTGTGTGTGTTTGGATTCTACGCTTTTCTTTATGTTATTTATTTTCAATTTGAAATCAATTTTTTATTTATTTTTTTTTAAATGTTTTATTTTCTGTTTTTATTTCAATAAATTCTAGAATTAACTTTTGTTTTTAATTTACATTTAATAGTTATTTCACTTCATTTTTTTCAAAACTTATCTTTACTACAATAATAACACTACATCGAAGAGAAATTGTGTGTGTGTGTGTTTGTTTTGTGTATAATTTTCCATTATTTTTTGCTTTGTTTCCTCTTTTTTTCATAGATATAGTCTTCGTATGTGGCATATGTGTTTCCGTTACGAATATGGAAAATCTTGCCACAAATATATATATTTATTTTAATAGTTTATCGATGAGTTAGAGAAGAATGCTTTCATGCAGAACACACTGTCCATGAAAAACGTTTCGTAGTTTAAATTATAAAAAAAAGAGAATGGATGTAAATTTGTAGTAATGTTTTTCATCGCGTTTTTTTATAGTTGATTTTTTTCTTGTTTTTCTTTGAATCATTATCATAAATCATTAAAATTAAGCTTAAAAATTAGATGCATTTTTTGTTGAAATATTTACAAAGAAACTTCTATATAATTATACGTCTAGTTTTTTTACAATAGTTTTTTTTTTATTGTATTTTCTTTCTCATAGTCAGTTTTTTATCTTCTTCTCCTTTCATTCATTTTCATTTTCTCAGAATAATTTTGGTTATTTTGAGTCGTTTGTCATATGTTGGAAAGTAAATTAGTTTGTTGTTATCAGCGTGTCAAAGTTTTTTTTTTATTAGCTCAAATAGATATTTATTTTTTTTTTTCAATTTCGTTTGTTGTCGTGAATTTAGCCAAAAAGTAATGGTTTATGGTAGCAGTGATCATATTTTTGTATTGTTGTTCTTTTTTTTTTTGGCTGAAATGTTGTCAAGGCGATATTATTTCCAATATCAAATGTATCTATATATTGTACTACATTGTTTAATTCGAATCCGATTGATCCATGCTAAAATTGTTGGTTTTATTCTCGCATAACTTCAAATTATTGTATTTGATAGTTTGAACACAGCGCGCAGATAATTAATTAAGAATATGTATAATGCAATGTTGTATGTGTTTATGAGGGGGCATTTTCCTTCATTTCTTTCGCTCTCTCATTCGCTTGCGAAACAAAGGACAAATCCATGTGAATATATGATTTGCTTTAGTTTTGCCCAGTTCGTATACATTTTCTTGATGTATATTCTTTTTTTAAAAAAATGTGTAAGTAATAATCCTTGTTCAAGACAACGCTCTTTTTTCACGCTCTTTTTTGTTCGCGATATTTTGTCAACAATAAAACATTTATAACGGCAACAAATATGATGCATAATTGTGCACTCACACCATCTTCCATTGATCGACGATGACGCAGACACAGAGACAGACACACACACAGTTTGTTTTTTTTTGTTTGTTTCCTTGTGTATACGAGAGTGAGATCAAAACTTAATATAATTAAATATACAAATAGGTTTGATGAGATAATTATAAATGTATTAACAAAAATCATTACACATGTGTCTGCGTTGTTGTTATATTGTATTGTTTTTTTTTTTTGTATGTATGGTGCGCACAGCATCATTTTCGTTTCGTTTAGAACTTTTGAGGTAAGAATGAAATTACAAAAATTGACAAAATATCAAAAAAGGATATTTATAGGTACAAAAGATGTGTCTTAGCTAATACAATCTTATCATACCGTATCTCGTCTTATTTACAAAATCAACAGTGGTGTTTTGTTTGTTATATCGAGAATAAAATGTTTGTTTGTTTGTTACAACGATTTTTCATTTTACGTTCAAGGAAATGTTCTGTTTCCATTGTCAGCAAGCAGTAGTCATATAAATTTGGTTATATATTTGTTTTTCTTTTTTTGTTTCTCTTTATTTTGACGATGTTGGACAGTATTATTTTCAATCTTTGATTGGACATCGTTCGGTTGATTCGAATTTTTTTCACTTTACTCAGACGGTCGCTATAACAATCAGTAGATGAGCAATATCAGCGACGCGATGCAATAAATCGGGAGCAATTCGGGCTAGATTTTCATTGGCAAAGTCACACGATGGGAAAATGTGCACAACATAAGCAGCTTGTTCAGATCCTGAAATAACACAATATTAGAAAACAAAATACATTTGATTTAAATACACTTTGTTTTACCTGGTGCAGGAATATTCACGATGCCAGCAGCTTGTTTCTGTTGTAAGTAAGTGATGAAGCCGGTTTGTAAATTGGTTGACTGCTGCAATACATCCAAATGATCTCGACCACAAGGCAAAGCCAATAGCATACAATGTTCGTTGTCCGTCTGTTTGTCGAAAAAAGAAAAAGTTATTTGGCATTCGAATAATTTAAATTCGACTGGCTTCTGTGTGAAAGTGCTCAACTTACCTGCATCTTTCGAGCAACACCCTCCAGCTGTGCTTGTTCTAATCGCATACGCTGTGCAATTCGCAGTGGTGGCGTCGATCCATCACTATTACACGGCAACGAACCGCTTGCCACTTGAGGATTACCAAATACAAAATGCATTTGAACGGCTGCTTGATCGGTTTTCAATGCCAATAAACCTTGCCACATAACTGGATAGCGTTGTAACAGCATCAACAGTGAATCGGCTTGTGGTGGCACTTGACTTGCATGCGGTGGTGTTGTGACTTGTAAACTTCGGCCGGGACCGGGTGTCGCCATTGCCGACACCATTCCACTTGGGCATGGTGTATTTGTGTGTCCTTTGAATTAATGTTTAAAAACAAATCAGTCAGATTCAAAAATTTAAAGAAAAAAAAATGTTTGTTTTGATGACACAATACCTGGTATTGATGATTTTCGTTCTTTTTCTCTTTGTTCGCGTTCACGTTCACGTTCCAATGTTTTTGGCATCAAATGTGCAGGCAATTCACCGGCAGCCGCATAGTTGATGGGCGGCGTTGCGCTTATTTGATTTCGATGAGCTGGTGGTGGTTCAGTTGCTGTTGGTATGGTCGGACGTGCACTTTCATAGAATCGCGCACCAACGTCTGGATAGTGTGGATGTGGAATCACTGTTGATGATTTTTTTTTTATGTAATTAGATTTTTTCTTATTCGATCTGCGTTTATATTGTGGCTAAATGGAAGAAGAAGAAAATATTTACCTGTAGCACGATCTTGAGGACTCTGTAAACTGTTTGGCACGGCAACTCTTTGTCCAGCAACTGCTCGACGCAATTCTAACGGTGGACTTGTTCCCAATGGCTCTTCGAATGGAATTCGAGCTCCATGGGCCAGTGCTTCGGGTGCACGGTAATATTTCTGATAGAACATTAACGAATTTTGAATGCCAAGAATTGGTACATTTGGATAACCAGCATCACCCTGAATTGAAACAAAAACAAACGTTATAAATAAATGTTTTGCTCTTCTCTTCGAATAAAATAACACTTTTTTTTATTTAATCAATAATTGTTTCCTCAATCGAATAAACTTAAGAAACCAAAAGTAACGAAATGAAAATTGAACGCAAAATTCTCAAAAGAGTCTGTTTGTTGTAACAAATGAAATTTTCTATCGAAAATTACCAAGTTAACTGGAGTTATGGGAGAAGCCTGCTGATGAGCAGGCGGTGGACTTTGATTTCGAAGTAAACTAAATCCACCAATATCCGAATGCTGCGTCCGAATTTGAATTTTGGAAATGGTTTATTAGATATTGTATTGGTTTCGATTTATAATCAAAACTACTTACCAAATTAGCTTCAAATCCAGGAACAGGTAATCCTGGCTGTTGTACACTATGCGGCCGACTTTGTTGACCTTGTGGACTCAATGGTGGAACGTTAACACGAGAACTACTGGCACCTGTTTGACAAACGAAAGAAAAATTTGATTTAAATAGATGCGATTGAGTTTTTGCTTCATACAATAACTTACTGGCAATTATTGGTTGTTGGCTGCTCAAGTGCGGTTGTTTTGGTGGTGGACTTGCAACGGCACCGGTCATTATTTGCGAGGCTTGATGAAGTCGTATTTGATTTGATGTTGGCATCGACTGTGACGGAATGTGCTTGGCAACAGATTGCTGTTGCTGTTGCTGATGCTGTTGTTGTTGCTGATGCTGTTGTTGTTGCTGTTGCTGATGCTGATGGTGATGCTGTTGCTGTTGCTGTTGCTGATGCTGTTGCTGTTGCTGATGCTGTTGCTGTTGCTGTTGTGCGATCGAAGGTGGTGGCGTTTGAATTTGTTGAATGTTTGGCGGCAAAATGTGTTGCCTTAATTTCGGCGATGGAACCGTTTCGTATTTGCTTGTACTGGTTCGCACTTGCAGTGGAACGTTGCCAACAAATGGTGCGGATTGTGTCGATTGTATGCTAATTTGATGAGCTGAACCCGGTTTTGATTGTTGTTGTTGTTGTTGGTGTTGCTGCTGTGAAATGTGTTGCATTGGCATCGGTTGTGTTGGTCCCATTTGAACCATTGGCCCAGGCTGCGGCATATGATGTGACTGTGTTTGTATAACCTTTCCGCTGCACTGCACAACGGATGTATAATTCGTTGAGGTCGGTGGCATGTGCATTTTATTCGGATGAATGACAAGCGGTTTTTGCGATAATATTTGCGGTGGATGAATATTGGCCACTGAATGTTTTGGAACGTGAATCGAATACTGTGGTTCATGAATTGAGGCTTGTGTATAGGTCACCTTGGCTGCAATGCTTGGTGAGTGGCGTGGCGAATGTGCCGGTATATTGGCCGGTGAACTAGATGGAATATTCACAATCAATGTGTTCTTGTGTTGCGCTTGCAAATGTGGTGGTGGTGTTGGTTGCGGTAGCTGTTGAGCAACAGATACTTGAATTTTCGGCGGATATTGTGGCTGCTGGGCAATCACAGTTGCCGGTGAATCTTTGCCATATTTATGCGATTGAATATTCGGTTGGACAATATTACTTTGAATGATTGCCGTCGATTTAATAACCGGTTGGACATTTGACATATGCGATATACTTGGAACAGTTGTGCTCAAAATTACCGGAGTGCCAGCGCTCGATATAACTGGTGCTTGTGACACTTTCACATGCGGTGAAGTCATGACATGAGTTTTCATTGAGTGCGAATGTGGATGCGGATGTGGATGTGGTTGTTGTTGTACTGGCATTGGCGTCGGCTGGGCATGAACGATCGGTTGAATTTGAATTTGTGGCTGTGGTAATTGTGGAGCCAGTGTTTTCTCAATCGACATCGACAATGGGACATTGTGTGCTGGTGGTTCGATTGGTTTCGATGTGATGACAACCGTTGATTTTTGTACATGTATCGGAGTTGTTGTCGGCACTGGCATTGGCACGGAAATTGGCATCGGCATCGGCATCGGTTTGCTCACAATTGTCATAACGGGAGTGTTTGACACTTTTGATACGATGCCCGATGTTGTGGTGGCTGTTGTTGTTTCAATAATCGGACGAATTTCACGTGATGTCACCAAAACACTTGGCTTATTCATAAATTCAGCGCCATGACCGCCAACCACTGGAACGTATTGTCCTTCGTTTTTCTCCTGTACAACTGTCATCTCACCAGTCACCGGATCAATCAATGTCATTGGCTCGACAGATGATGATTTTCGATTTTCAACATCGATTGACAGCAGTTCCTTAACCACTGGATGAGCCGGTATTTTCGGTTCTTCAATTATTTTAACTTGTTCCGGTTTATGTGATTCGATGCGACTTGTTTCGCCCGATTCGGATGCACTTTGTGTTGCCTCCGAGTCATTGTCACGTTTTTCTTCATGAATTTCGCCACGCTGTGTATCGTCACCCTTATTGTCATCAGCAGTGACTTCTGTTTCGGTCGTTTTAATATCCTTTGCACCGCCTCGTGTTGGACGTGGTGATTTACGCAATTCGGTCTTTTCGTTGATGGTCAGTTTGACAGCCATTTGATTTGCCGTGCTACGTGTCGATCTTCTTGGTTGGGCCTGACCCGATGTGGGTTGCACCGCTGAAGCTGATGTTGTGATTACCGTTTGTTCTTTCGAAAGATTCTTAACCACATCTTCGATGGTATCGTCAATAGTGCTCCTCGAACCATCGCGTTCAATCAATCGACGACTCTTGCGCAAATTATTCAATGCAACAAGATCATCCTTTGCCTCGTCTTGTGATCCCTCATTTGGTTTCTCAAGCGGTTTCTCAGTCTCAGCGGTTTGAACGGGTTTCGGTTCGGGTTCAATTGCACTAATTATCGGTTGTGGTTTGCTTGGCTCATTTGGAGTTATTTGGGTATTCGGACTGGATGGTTGAGTGCTTGGTTTTGAGAACGATAAAGCGCGTGTTCTTGGCGCATCATTCGTTTGCACGGCCATTGTTTCTTCGCCCGAATCCTCGTGGAATTCATAAATGTCTGACTCCGAATTATTGCTACGTGATTTATCGTTGCCGACAACAACAATAGCACCGCCCTTTGATCGGGGTGACGCATTTCGATTGCTGCGTCCACGTTTCGGTTGAACGACGACCACTGGTTTGGTTGTGACACCGCGACGTGTTTGAACGCCCAACTGCAGATCAATGGTGGCCAACGCGCTTGGTGGTGATTTTTGAACTTCCATTTCGACCTGTTGTGTTTTCTTATTACGAGTGATTTTTTCACGTTTTGTTTGGCTTTTGGCATCGATTTTACCGGCGTCCTTTGCATCGTTCTTTTCGACAGGAATGTCTTCCGTGATTTCGACCTTTGGCGGTTCTGGCTTGACAATCACCTTCGATTCGATATTTGTCTCTTCATCCGTCGTACACAACGCATCCACTTCCTTGATCACCGATTCAATATTCACTTCCTTTGCCGTCCAAGCTGACGATGAATCGTTTTCGTCTTCTTTCACCTTTACTTCTGGCTCTGTCGTTGATTTCAATAAAATGCTCTTAATCACCGATGTTGTAGCCGTCGCTGGTACATCGTCTTGTTGTTTATTATTTTCAGCCAATTTCTCCAATGGAATCGGAGATTTCGAGGGCGTATCCTCTTTGACGTCAGATTTTTGAGGTATTTTTGTTTCAAACACAATTTGTTTGGGTGTTTGTGGCATTTGTGTATTGATCAATGTGGAAGGTGTGGCTGTTGTTGTTTCATCATTTTCCGTATGTTTTGGTTCAGTGTCAGCAATTACAGGTTTCGACGTTGGTGGCATAACAACAGAAGAGGTACGATTTGGTGGTGGATTAGTAGTGGGTGGTTTGTTTGGTGTCGTTTGTACTGGTGGCGGTACAATTTGACGCTGTTGAATCACAACGTGGGAAAGGGAAGATTTGGCTGGGCTTATGTTGAACGGTTGCCGAATTTGTGGTGCGACCACTCGATTCAAAATTGGATTTTGAATTGTTGTTGACGTTGTTGGTTGTTGTGTAACAGTTGTAGCTTGAGTATGATGAATAATTGTACCTAAAATTTGATGGGAAAAAGAAAGGATTTTTATAAAAATTATGATTTAGCCCGATTTTCTTAATCAATTGAAATATGGATGCTATTTGAAAATACTTACTTGGCGGAGATGGTTTGGGTTTGTCATTTGAAATGCTCGGCACTTGAATGATATTCGGTTTGTTCATAGTTGGTGTACTAATTGTTACTGACAATAGTTCAGTTGGAGCTTCGGCCAATTTTGGAATAATTGGTGGTAAAATCGGTGGCTCCACAAATGCTTTCGATGGTGTAACAATCGTTGTCTTTTGAATACATTCCGACTGTGATTTATCGCTATTTTTGCAAATATTATCTTGTGCATTTTCAACTGTAAACACGGCCGAGCTCTTGTTAACCTCGCTTGGCTTTGTTTCAATTTCTTTGCCACTCGATTTCTTTTCCTTTGGTGATTCAGGTTTGGTGTCCTCGTGCGAGACACTTTCGTCAATTTGTAAGGCATTTCCGTCGTCTGGCTCTTCGGTATCGGTGTCAATTTGCAAACCATTATCACTTTGTGGTGTGTCTGCTTTCATATCCAAATCATCATTGCCCAAGCTTTGTACCGCCTTTCGCATTTCTTCGGCCTCTTCTTCGGCAATGGCACCGTCCGATGATTGCATATTCGAACCTTCTTCAATGATTGCATCTTCACCGAACGAATATCCATCGGTCATGCCGAAACTTTCACCCAACAATGCGGCCACCGCATCTTCAGTTTCTTCTTGTGAGATGACAACCCGTGATTTTTCTTCGATTTTATCATTTGATTTGTTATCGGGACTTGGAACGGATTTCTCTTCAACCGGTAATTTTTCGGTTTCAGATTTTTCAATCACATTGAAATTGGATGAGATCGATTGAACGGCTGAATCATAGATGTTTGCATCGATTTCCAAACCAAAACCAGGGATAATTTTTGCATCTTTACGCTTGTCATCACCGTGCTTCGATTCGGTTTTGTTCTCTTTGGCCGTTGGTTCGGCCGGTTCTTCGCTTGATTTCCGACTGTCCATTGAAATCGGCGAATCTTTGGCCAATGGCAGATCATCCATTAAATCGGTATCAATTGTCAGCCGTGGAGTTGTTGGTGGCGAAATAAACGATGACGAATGACTTGTATGATGATGATGATGTCGTTTTTCTTCCTTTGACTTCTTCTTCTTTTTCTTCTTGTCTTTCGATCGATGACTGTCGTTGTTGTCGGATTTGCGTGACAAAAACATATTGTCCGGACCTTCTTCGGTCTCTGAAAAACGGAATACATCATCGTATGGTTTTTCCGAAGAGATGTCCATTTTGTTGGTATTCTCTTTCAAATATCCAAAGTCGGTGATTTCTTCTGGTTTTTGTTCACTATCTTCAAGTAGTTTTGCTTCCACTGCCCGTGCGGCTGCATCCAAATCAACGCTATTATCATCATCTTTGCTGCTGATCGATTGTTGT
The DNA here is from genome assembly GCF_009176525.2 of Contarinia nasturtii. Classification (NCBI taxonomy): domain Eukaryota; kingdom Metazoa; phylum Arthropoda; class Insecta; order Diptera; family Cecidomyiidae; genus Contarinia; species Contarinia nasturtii. The sequence goes on along the minus strand of NW_022198340.1, from coordinate 2,731,080 downwards.
TGTTGCTTTTCACGTTCCTTGCGTTTCTTCTCCCGTTTCTTTTCGCGATGCTTTTCCTTTTCCGTTTGCGAACTGGACTGTGATTTTGCTTCGGAATTATTTTCATTTTGATTGTGCACTGCCGCCGTCGATTGTGCACCGCTCAATTTATTCGAATGAATGTTATTCGATGCATTCGATTTGTTGGTCGTTTTATGTGTGTCAATGGTTGCAGAGATGTGTGAATCATCATCGGAAATGGGTCCAAAAATGTCTTCCATTTTTTCACCACGTTTACTTGAAGTGAAACTTTCTTGCGATTCAAACATCGATGTATCGGATGACAAACGATTTTGTTTCTTCAATTTTTTCATGCGATATTTTTCCTCTTTTAATTTATCGTGTTGTTCTTTTGATGATTTATCACGTTTCTTCTCCTTTTTACCGTGACGTTTCTTTTCATTTGTATCGCGTTTCAATTCATCAAACATTGTTTCCATTGAATTGGATTTTTCCACTTTAATTTCTTCGTGTTTGATTGGTTTCGACTCATCAGTCGATAAAACCGATGGGCTCTTTTGACGTCTCTTATTTTTCTTGTGCCGTTTCTTAGCTTCAGAACTGAACAAATTATCGAATATCGATTCTTTCGTTTCAGATGCTTTGCTACTTGGTGTTATTGAATCGCCATCCGATAAATCGCACTGATTCGATGAACGTTCGGGCGATGGATAATCGACTGGTTCGGTTTTAATCTTAAACTGACCCATATCATGTTTTTCTTCCTTTGGAATGTTACTGTGTTCCGTTTTAATTTCACATTTAACATCATCATCGTTTGTTTTCTCTGAATGCTCCTCTTTGATCACCGGTTGCGGCAGTTGTGATGGTGTTGCACTTTCGCTTGCATCGTCTGATGTTTCGGATGCAATACGAGCAGAACGTGAATTTTTCCGTGATGAAATGCGACGCCGTGGTTTCATTTGGAATTGATGTAATGAACTATTTTCCGAACTTTCACCATCGCACAGTTCATTCAATCGATTCCGACGGAAATGTCCTTTTCGTGAACTCGATCCCGAATCCGAAACCATGTCTTTATTCATCGAATGACGACCGTCACTGTCTTCGGACGATGAGTCAAGGAAATGTTTCATATTTTTATGTTTAACACGTTGTTCATTTGTGTCCATATCCGAATCCGAATCTTCATCGTAGCTATTTGAATTTTTCTTTTCTTCGCGTTTCGCTCGGCTCTCTTTCAATTGACTGAATTTGGCTTTTATTTTCTTTTCCTCTTCTTGTTTTTGCATATTCTTACATGAACGTGCTTTCACCTTGTCGTACATGGAAATGTATGCGGGACCATCGTCGGGTATATCGAAAATGGAATGCTTTTTCGGTCCATCGGAATCCGAATCGTCCGAACTATTCGATGTTTGCTTACGAATACGACGCAAATCCATTGATGGATTCGTTAGCTGCTGCTTTGACGATCCATGTGAATCTTCGTTTCGTAAACGCTTTTCATTACTATTTAATCGATCCATTCGTTTTTCTGATTTAGATTTATCCTCACGATGGTCGCGTGCACTTTGCCTTTCATGACTATGATGACGATGCTGTTCAAACATATTTAAACGTTTATTGTCCTTATTCTCTGATGACTTTTTCATGATTTCATCGTCACTGAGACGACCATCGTTTGAAAAGCCACTTTGTGTTTCCATATCTGTAATTTAAAATGATAAAGTTTTAGATTTAGTTGGTTACGAATGGTTTGAGTTTAAATTTAACAATTGCATCAAGCGAACAATTTACACAATCAACTCTCTACTTTGAATTGGTTCAATTTGATTCAGCAAATTTAATCATTTAATGTGTATTTTACACTGTTAGATTGGACTGCTTATCACAATAAATGATTAATTTTATCTTTAAACAAAAACGACCCACTAAATTTTGATGGAATTTACTGAGGTACTATGTACTTCTATTTAAATAAACAATTTTATTAATAAAAAAACACTTACGAAATTGACTTGTTGATTTTTCATCTTTGCTGCGTCGACTCCTGTGTGAAGATGATTTCTCACTTTTGCTGCTGCTGCGATGTTTATCACTTTCACGATCCTTTCTACGGTCTTCAAAGCTGCTTTCCTTTTTCGATCGATCGTCCATCATATCGCATGAGCTGTCTTCCATCTTGTGCACATTGTTCATTTTACTGAAATTCCGTTGATGTTTTGACGATTTGTCGCCGGATCGACCGTTTGGATCTTTAAAATCGCGTCGCTCCATTGATTTAACACTTTCGGGATTGAATTTAAACCGTTTGCCATCGTCACTGTCAACCGATTCATGTGAGCTCAATCGTCGTTTTGGCATTATTTTGTTCGGTGAATTGCTACGACTATTTTTGCTCGAATTCTTAACATCGTCACCATTACCACTGCTGCTATATTGCTGACGATCCAATGGTGTACTCTCTCGGGATTTGGTCGCATTTTCTTTGTTATGTTTGTCGCTCTTTGTGAAATGATTAACCGTAATAACATGCTCTCGATCTTTTGATGGATTTTGTTTGTATTCCGGTTTCCAATTATGAACAGCATCGTCGCTTTCCATTTCTCTGCGTCGATATTCATATTCGTCCGTTTTCTTTGATTCAAGCTCGTATTTAATGCGTGATTCGTCTCTATCTTGTGATTCAATTTCGTTCTCTATCTTGTGATTTCGTATTTTATTCTTATTTTTTCCCGCGTCCATTTTCATTGAATCGTGCCGTTCGTGTCCGACACGCTCGTTTTCAGTTCGTTCGGATAGGATTTCCGAACTGGAGGCTGGATCCGAATTTTCACTACTGATCGATTCCCATTTTCTTCGATCCAATAAATCAGTCTTTTTTGCATGCTCGCTCTTTGCATTCGAATTCTTTTCTTCGCGTGACGTTTTTCGTGTCGGAATCACATTCTCAAGCGACTCATTACTTTCTTCTTTAATGCTAATATTCAAACTGCAACTTGATGTGAGTGTTGTTCGAACGGTGCCCGAATGATTGCTACCCGGTACCGAAGCACTTTTATTGAGCAAACGATTTGTATGATTTGAATTCTTTGAACCATTATTTGAACTGGCATGATTCTTTTCGTGTGAGTTTGCCGGTTTGCTGGCATGTGATTTTGATTTGGATGAGTCTGGATCGTGCGAAGAACTGGAATTTTCGGCAATTTTATTAATAGTTGCTGGCGTTGTAGCATTCGTAAGATTTGTAACGGACGCAGCAATTGGCGGATGTGTTGGGAATGGATATTGTAGTCCTTTAACCGGTTGCACGGTCGCTATGTTGTTTGACATTTTTGCACCCGACATATTCGGCGTCACAACAATCGGCGATGGTGATGGACTGTTGTACGGCGATTGCGGCTGTGGGCTGTTCATTGGTGAAACGGCATTTAAACGTGGCAACACTTGACTGATCTGGGTAGTAAATGTTGGTGTTTGCTGTGGCGTTGAATGTAATTTTGGCAATTGACTACTGCACGTTGGTGTTGTTATTGGCTTGCTATTATTTGTGGCGACTGTTATTGTTGTTGTTGCTGTGGCTATCGGTCGATTCAAATTGATAAAGTCTTTTGGTTCATATTTCTCTCCAATGTTCTCGAGTCGCTTGAAATCATCGTCGAAAATCGATTTTTTTGACAAAACTGATTTCAAAATGTCCGACGGTTTAACATCGTTCACATCAAGCTCAAGGAATTTATGGCGACCAGAGAAACTGGACGCTGATGTGGGTGTTGTTGGATTATCACTCACTGATATTGATGCCGATGACCGTGCCGGAATGCCACCATTCCACATTTCAAACATCTCGTCCAGATTTTTAATGCGCTCATCAAATGATGGACTCGTTCCAATTTCCGAATCACTTGAATTTGAACTCAATGATGGTGCTTTACACGGACTCTCTGGCGGTTGTTCGATTGGCTGTGCTGCTGCAGCTGCTGCTGCCGCTGCCGCGGGACTCAACAAACTAGCAGTATTGATCGGTTTTATCTGCGATTCCGTCGATTGAACCTGAGAAAGTTTCGATTGCTTGCACTCCTGAATGGATGATGCTGTAGTAATCGATGAAGACGACGCCATTGTTGATAATGACGACGACGACGATGATGATGGTGGCGGTGGCGGTGGTGGTGCACTTTGCGATGTTGAATGATGTACGTTTGGCTGGTGATGAGACAACGACGGTTTTGACAACGATGTGGACGATGACAACGTCGCCGACGACGATGACGACGACGATTCAATCGTCGATGACGGTTGATGGGACTGATGCGAAGAGGAGCGCTCAGTTTGATGTGAGTGTTGTTGTTTTGATTGGAAGTTATGTTGATGCGAATGCTGAACATTACTCAATAAAATATTACTACCATTTGATGATGGTCGTGTGAGCAATGCAGGCGGTGGACTTGATAAAGTATTTCTGAAATTGAATAGAGAGTGAATTTCGAGTGATTTTGTTGCATTTTTTTCATCACAATATTTGTATACATACCGACTAGAATGACTGGTTAATAAGTAGGAAGATAGCGAATGTGTTGAGCTGAATGCACGACTCTGTTGAAAGATGTGTACACCAAATTTCGGCAATGGTAAGTACATCGATGTCGAATGACTTGTATATCTATCGCGTATTTGGCGTCGTGGATCGGCCGGTACCATAATTTCGGGTCGTTCATCACAGAGCGGTGTACCAGGCCTTGAACCATCTGCACTTTCACTGGCCGATGCTTCGTGCGAATGATGTGAATGCAATTGATGTCCACGACCCTTTGATGAATGATGTTCATTTTCACTGTTTGAATTGGCGGTAGTTCGGCGTCGTTTACAATATGGATGCGGTTGATACGCTGATATTTGTTCACTGAGTTCATTGTACGATGTAGAGCTGCCGCTATTTCGAATGTGCGAATGCCTTAATGTTCCGCTATCGGTTGACGGCCGTCGAATGTTGTTCACATTATGTTTTGATGAATTACATTCTGATAATCGTCTCACTTCCGAATTCTTTCGATGGTGTAATAAATTAGTGTCGTTTAGATTGTTTAAAGTAGCATCACAGTTAGAATCATTAACTAGGTTCGTTTGTACAAGATTGCCGGAATCAGCATTGTCGAATTTCATTCGTTTTTTCGGGCTTAAAATTTCATCGCCACTGGACGGGCATTCTTCTAGCTGCTCAAGCAATTGAGAACGTTCCTTTTGCAAATGACGAATATCGCCGGGTTGTTGAAAGTGTGCATTTGAATTTGTATGCGGTGGTGCTGCAATTGCTGTTGGTGTTGCCACCGAATCAGCCGAAACGACAACGCTTTGCACACGATGATGTTTACCGGTACTTGAAAAGTAATCATCATCAATGATCGGACTTTTGTCACGTCGCTCAATTGCATCTATATCATTTGTGTTGAATGGATTCTTTTTTGCATAGGGAAATTCATCATCGTATTTTCGTCGATTGGGCATTGTTGTCACACCGTCCAAATCATTTGCGGCAACTATTCGGTCTTGCGGTGAATCGGTTCGGAAAACATTGTACTCATCGGCATCGTGCGAAGCAGCTGATCCCTGACTGTATTCATCATAGCTTTTAATACGACGCTCTGAATCACATTCCATTGATTGTGCGACCGTTGTGGTGGTCTTTTTCAACGATGTGCGACCATCCACTGACATGTATTCATCGTCATGGTAATCGACATTCGAGTATCGACTATTTCGTCGTACAAACGAACCACCACGCGGTGTTGCTGAACTTGGCTGAGGTGAAACGGCACCATGAAGACTAAACGATGATGTCCTTGAACGTGCTGGTGTATCATATCGACTAAAGCGGCTATTCAACGTGGTTGTATTTTCAAATGTTCGTGTCACCTCTCGGCTTGGTTCAAATACACGATCCGGTGTGACAGAATTTTTCTTTTCGATTTTATCATAGAAAGCATCTTGACATTCGCGTGATGCAAAATCAACTTGAAGCTTCTTTCCGCGTAAGGTGACGCCCCGCATTTCCTTAACAGCCATTTGGGCGTATGAAATTTGTTCGAAAAAAACCAATGCCATCTTCGCTCGGTGATTCATTGTTATTTGTGTGACTGGACCGAATCGGCTAAATTGTGTTGTTAGATAATTTTCACTGGCATTTTCCGAAACACCATGAATCCATACACAATTCGTTGGCATTGATTTACCAAAGCCAAGTTTTATTCGTGTCGAACCCAAATGTTCACCGTCCATTTGTCGCATTGCCTTCACCACCGACGCTATTTCTGAGTACTGACAAAATGCGTACGCATTAACACCTTGCTTTTTAATATCGATTTCGATAATTTCTCCAAAACCATCGAAATTCTTTCTAAGCTCGGTTGCTGTTATGTCTTTTTCTAAATTTCCTATGAACAATGTGCGCGTCGCCTTCGGATGATATTCATCCAATTCAGCTTCGTATGGTCGAAATTCGTTGTCATCAACATCGAATCCTTGATACGGTGCCACCGCAATTTTACAGCCAAAAAATAATTTATCATGCGATACCTCCAATGCTTTGACCACATCTTCTGGTTTCTTAAAACATACTAACGCATATCGTTCCGAACTTTGTCCAACCACTTTGACCCACGTCACTTTGCCATGCTTTTTATATTCATGAAACAGGCCATCTTTTAACGATGTATCCGATGATCGTGACGGTAAATTTCGTACACAAATCGCCAACGGTCGATTATCTTCGGAGTGAACGGCAGGATTTGAATTTGATGATGAATTTGTGGCCGGCGTTGATACGGCCGATTGTAAATTTCTAACACGTGATTTATCACTACTTGTCGGACTACTTGAACCATGTGAATGTGAAGATCCACTATTTGTTGAACTACAACTAGGACTTCGAGAATTCGATCGGCTGGTTGTACTATCACCGCACGGTGATTCTGAACCCGATCGTGATTTCTTCTTTTTTATCAGACCTTTTATTTGGTTGGCGAAACGAACAGAAGAGAAAAGAAGAGAAAAGAAAAGAACGGAAATTTCCCATAAGTACACATGCAATGAACAAAAACAAACTAAAATAAAATATATCGGAACCAAATCGGCGAATGGTTATGCAAATGCTTACCTCTGTTTTTACTTATTGATTTGGAAGAACATTCGGTTTCTGACGTTCGACGATCGGTTGTCGTATCATATGCGCTATCAGGCGTTACAACAACTGCCGCACTCGGTAAATTACCGTACACATTTCGACTTGTATTCGATACATTCGAACTTTCATACCATGTATTCGAAGACGACCTGTGTAAAATGCTTGAAGAATTTGACCTGAAAACAATGCGAAATTCAATTCAATTATTATTCCATTCATACGAAAAAAAGCGAGAAGAAAATGATGTATTCAATGAAATTAACATTTACCTATCTACTGTTGACGAATATGAACCGTTTCTAAAATGTCTATCTCTCGGTCTACCTCTCGATTCACTGTGATGATAATTTGGTCGTCTAATATACATATCGGAGGCGGATGATTCACTTAAGCGTGTACTACGATCGTAAATATTCCGATCAAAATTCGGTGACAAATCCTCGGATGATCTGCAGAAGAAAAGAATAAGAAGACAAGATATCAATTTAATTCACATACTCCTTGCCATGATGACGCAAAAATAAATGGAATCAAAACTAACCCATGATTTGATGTGGATAGCCGATGTGCCACCGGTGGTGAAACGGTCGTCGATGACGAATACTGTTGTTGTACTGACTGTTGAACGGATCCCGATAAATTCGATGTGTTTGAGCCATGTTGTGGCGATGGCTGTTGTTGTTGTGCTGTTTGATGCTGTTGCGCTGACGTTGCATTTGTTAAACTAGATATTGATGATGGTGAATTTTCACCCGATGTCGATGGTATTGACGATGGTTCATAATATTCAGTGGTCAATACGCGATCATCAAATTTATGTTCGGCCGTATGTGCTTTCGACGCTGATTTAATATCCATAAATGCAACCGTTGCGCACACACTGCCAATGGCGCAATTGGATGAATTTGTTGTTGGCGAACACAGGCTAACATTATTATTAAAATTGTACATAGAGATCGAGTGATCGTCGGTAGAATCATTGTGATCTTTGATTGGTACAGACGATGAGCCAATTGATAACAATAAATTTGGATTGCAATTCGAAGACAATAGGATTTTGACACTTTGAACACGTCCATATCTATATACATTTGTTGAAATCGTGCAATGGTAACATAAAAAAGAAGAGAAGAAGAAAAAAACCACACACACACAAGAGAAACAAAACAATTAAAACAGTGTTGGCAACAGTAAAAATAAATTGTTTGCAAAATGTTCGTAGAGCTCGTAATTCGTAGTATAACTTAATTTTTTTCTCACATAGTACATAGTATTTTCTTACATCAAACAAAAGAGTGGAAAAAAACAAAACTTGAGAGAGATAGAAAAATTCCAAAGCCGTCTGAAAAAAAATGAACAGCTTCGCAATAATCAAATGATAATAGAAATTCTGTTTTTTTTTTTTTGCTTTTAACGCTTCGTAACTTTCAGAATCTGGCCTTAGAAGTTCTATGCATTGTCTATTGCAATTGTTCGCGTTTAACTTGCGCGAAGCAAATGAACAGATAGCAACAGATATAAATCATCGTTCATGGCATCAATGTGTAAAAGTAACACACACACACACAGTGAGATAGAGAGAAGGTACAGCAACTAACAATCTAAGAAGTGAGTATAAAGAAAGAATGCTGCCGCTGGTGGTGCTACAAGAGAACAGTGAGACACGCACAAAACGTATAAAAGCATACATAGCAGTATTGAGAAAATAAGTTCTAAGTAATTTGCGCATAAATTGTTCATTCACCAAAGGTAAATAAACTTTCGAGGTAAACAGGTGCTGAAAAAATAGAATAGATATTACATAGTTTTTTGCTTTGCTTCGGTCGTCGTTATTGCTGTTATTGTTTTGGTGTGAGCATAGCATTGTTTTCTTTCTCTTTCGTTTTATAGTTGTAGTTGGTTGTATGTTGTTGTTTTTTTTTTTCAATGATCTCAGCTCACTATAAAGTAATTGTGAAAAAAAGCGCTTGTCAGCCAACTAAACATACGCATACAAATCCGCTTGAAACGCAGCACAGCCAATGTAAATCATTTTTGTTGTTGTTGTATGTGCTTGCATTGAAAGAGCGAAATAATTGCCTTGTTTGTTGTTAGCGCGCGCGTACAGCACTAGCGCGGATTTTCAAATGTGATTGTAAATTGTGTCTGAAACATTAAATATTCTCTTTTGTTTACAACAGAGTCATGCCATTCAGGCGGTACCACCACCAACAACAACAACAATGTGAAACAAAGTCAACGCGTTCGCAATAATGCCGTGCCATGAAATCGCTGGGGTTTCCATTCTGCACTAATACTCAAACTCTTTTTGTACGATTTTTTCGCCACAACGTTTTTTTTTTCTTCAACATTCGCGAATACAAAAACCCACTCCATTTACGTCTCTATATCTCTTTGTCTCTTTCAATCGGCTACATTTCAACGATTACAAACTTTACAACACCGAATTTTTAAGTTATGTAATATATATACGCAAACTCGCTCAAATACAATGAAGACAAAAACTCGTCGACTTCTATCTTCGGCGCTGCACAATAATTTATGCTTGCGATGTCGAAGACGACGACATTTGCAACAACAATAACAGTAGCTTGAGAAGCAAACGATAATTGACAATAATCCAACACTTTTCATATTCAGTTTGTTCCAGTTACATTCTCGATTTTCTTCCATTCAATTAGTAAATCAAAATTTAAACGGCTAATTAATTAAGCGGCGTTATGTCACCAATGAACATACACAGCTCACGTTTTTAAGCATAAAAGGTAAATAACAGAATATATCGAAATTGAATGTTGATGGGTTTTTTCTTTTGCATATACATAGAATTATTTAAGAGACAAAAGCATTCGAGCAATCGGTATACAAGAAACATACAATATTACACTCAGTATTCTAACGATATTCTATTGATATTGTTGTCGTCGTTGAAGTCGTCAAAGATAGATATAAATATATACCCATTTTAACATTTCTAATGTCAATTAATGACATGAAACATACTTTTTCGATCGCAATATCTGTCTGTGTAAATGCCAAACATTATTTAAGAAGATATTTTTTCTATCTCCCTTTCACCTCTTTCTCTCTCTCTCTCTTTCTATCTTTCTTTCTCTCTCGCTCGATAAATGATTGAAGAACAAAAATTATTGATTGGCATGACCTAACATACACAGTGTATGTACAATACACTTTTCAATTGGATGCCATTCAATATTAATAAATATTCCTCAGCCAACAGTGCAAATACAATTCGAATCGAGACACAAATTGAACGACACAGAGAAATTACATCATGGATTCGTATGCGAGGTGTCAATTAAGTTTTGTAAGTAGAATAAAATGAGTGATATGCAGAGAGAAAATGGATGTCAAATCAATAATTAAAATAGTTTTCTAACGAAAGAATCTTATCATTGTGTAATTTTCCAATAACATTCCATATCTCAGACTATAGAATAATTTGGCTATTGACATCGTATAAATATCCAAACAATAAATTGTTTGTCTCAATTTCCAATTTCGCCCTGGCGTCTTTCTTTAAAAAAAACGAAACGTATTTGAATTATTTTAACTTATTCGAGATTAAATGGACATAGCATCTACGATAGTGCAAAAATTGTCATATATGATTGACAAAATGACGACCTCTTTGCATCTCAAATGAGACGTCTGGCTAAAACTGGATCTACATTGAATTTCTTGCAAAAATTTCGCTCATTAGTAAATACATATTCCACGAGTCATTTTTTTTGCGCCAAAAATTTTAATGAAGAAAACAACAAAGATAAAGTCGGCATTCATTACGAAACAAACGTTTCATTTCGTTATCACAATGTGCTTCATAACTGATTGGATCAGATTTTTAAATATGTAACGTTGTTGTGAATTTCTTGGAATCTGTCGCAGTGTAAAAAGCTTTGTATATTCAACTTTTTTTTGTTGTATATTTAAAGCAAAAAAAAAACGAAAACTGTTCAAAAAGCACATGTCTTGCAACGCGTGTTTCTGTCCCATAAATATCTCACGCGCTCTTTTCAATAACACATCGGTCCTGTTTATTTAACCACACACTGAGTGCGCACAACTGATGATCGATGTGTGTATGTTTTCATTTTTGCACTCTGTATTTAAATTGTCGGCCGACTATTTTGATGAAGACAATCTTTTATTTTTATTATAGTAAATTCATGAAATGCTTTGCAAATGGAGTCATGTGCGTTAAAAGTGAGTACAATATGGCCGATGATGGTGTGCCTTCGAATGTTTCAATTCAATTTAATTATTTGAAATTCGGAATTTTGACGTAGAAATGTTGTAAATTTCCATGTAATTTGGGAGTCTGACTCATGCGTATTTTTTCATTCTAGCTGCTTCGAATATTTCAATTCGATTTTTTTTTTCTAGATTCTATCTTTGGAACACTTAATGCGCTGAGAAAAGCATATACACATCGCAGAGCAGTGTGAGAGAATGAATTTTCGAAACGACTCGAAATGAAATCAGAACACATGGATTTGATGTACACAGACAACCACGCACACACACACACACATATATGTATAAAATTTGTTGCATTGAACGAACGAGCAAGTGAATGAGTATTCGTACGATAATAATCAATGAACTAAATAATTAATTCGCGTTTTCGTCACAACGAAGGTAAATAGTCATACACGCACACCTATTCACATATATCATAGTCAGAGGAGTTAGAGCAGAGGCAGCGGCACCATTAACCTGTAATCATGCAATGTATATCGGATCGATGATGTGTTTGGGCTTGCACATTTATAGCTTACGATCGACTCTTGAGACATGAGTATGTCTCTCCACACACACACACTGAATAATTTCTAAAATTGAAATCTCACTCGCCAACCGAATTCAAAATAAATAAATCAAAAACAAACACAAAATTCATCTTTGACGGGGCCAACGAAAAACGGCAACAACGAACATTTTCGTCATTGTAAAATGAATGAACGAAATGGAATAATTTAAACTATAAAATAAAGGAATAAAATGAGTGACCAAGAGAAGGATAGAATATGTGATGATATGGACTACATGTACATTGCGTGAACATGTGAATGCGCCCCGTTTACATATGCAATTAGGAATTTCAATACATACATGTAAAATCGAAACCAAATACACGATGAACATTTTAAGACGAACATCGTACATTCTTTTCAGTCAGTTCAATTTATGCCGCAATTTCGTATATGCCATTTACTTGAAGCGTGTGTGCCTGCCATATTATGTGGTGTGCATTTAAATTGTGCGAATTTTGTGAAGAGCACTAAATTTGTACATAGTGTATTATTACACATGTATATTGGTCATAATAAGAATAAGAAGACTATTAAATCCTCGTTCGGATTACAAACTCGATCTCTCTCTATCGCTATCTCGTTCTCGGCTTAGAACGAGAATGTGTGTGCACAACGAGAAAGAATGAGAAGTCAACAGTCATTCTATGGCGTGTTTGTATGTGTCTCATTAAGTACAAGTTTAACACTCATCTTTATAATGCCATATATAAGAGAACGGTAATAATTGTCAGTCATTTGGGCTGAAAATCTCAATGCGCCAAAAAGAGAACGCTTCAAATGAAAAGCACCACAAAAATAATAATAATAATAACAACAAAAATAACACAATTCATCAGGCAGCAGCAATAGCCAAACGAACGCAAATCAAAAGACAAACACACAATGTTATTAAAACGAGAAAACGAAAAAAAAAGAAGAAGCAGGGATAGAGAGAAAAAAAGGAACGAATGAACGATACTATAGAAAAAGCCTTAAAAAAGAGATGACGACGACAACAGCAAAATGCAAACGAAAGAGCGAGAAAACGAACAAACGAACGAAAATTAAATGATGAGATTGAAATGTGGCAACACAGCATTTCGTTATAATAACAATAATAATCAAATCCAATCACGTAAATAACAAAATTGAACCCGAATGTAGCGCTCGTTTGGAAGCATTGCCTGAGCACCATTCTATCTCGCTTGCTCTCATTGCTTTTTCTCTCATTTACTCCCGTTGAGTACGTGTACCGATCGTATTATATTTGGGATTTCAGAGTGGTTGTGTATGTTTGTAGATAGATAATAGCACAACGGGCCCAAATGCCTGTATTAATGGAAAATGTTTTGAAATTTGGCAACATTGCAATAATATAGCGAACGCGCTCGCGCACATACACGCCATCATCGTTGTGCTCACTCGTTTGCTCTGCAATATAGGTACGAGTGCAAAAAACAACAACAACAGCAACGAGTACAGCATATAATAGAGAAACACATCGGACTGTGCGCGGAATCGACACAAGCACATACACACACATGCCGTGTAAGTGTATGTTTGCCACATTCAATATTTGCTTGCTACGTTCTCGCATACGAATGCGAAAGAAGATAACACAGACTTTGAGAGACAAAAACAACAAACGTACCCATATAAAGTGGAATATATTTTGCTGCTATGTTTTTTATGGGCCTCTGTGTATACGTTGCTGTGCTATGTTGTTATTGTTGTTGTTGTTGTCGCTTACATTTGTTCCCTTCATTCTTTGCCTTTTGGTGTTTTGCTTTGGATTCGTTCACATACGTTGAATATGGCATGTTTAGTTGGTTTCGAATCGCTAGATTTCGACGAACATTGAAGTGCGAATGAAATCGACATAGCACAAATATAATCATTATGGTGCAGTGTGCGATTGTCGTGCGCGTGACTAAGACAAAAAATCCAAACACATTGTGTATATATATGAATCGAGTGCTGGATATTTTGACGATAACCATCACACACGTAGTATACATTAGACCTACGAACAGAAAACATGGTCTCTCTCTCCCAGTAAAATAGAATCAGCGGTAATGGCAACACATTGGCATCAACAACAGCAGCAGCAGCAGGCAAAAAATAAACGCCTAATGCTTAAAGGGCTATGCATCTTCATCCATTTCTATATCTCTCACACAGTGTTGTGAGAAGAGAAATATCGTACCATATTCAGTTGTTCTTTATCTTTTCTCTCGCTTGTCTCTTCTTTTTTTTCCCATTTTTCGAATTATTTCCTTGTTTTTTGCGCTCCCCATTCCGTTCGCACCGCACTCTCAACTTTGCTACTGAAAATGGACGCAATTTTGAGCATACATCGATATCAATGTACATTGTACGCTCGTTCATTTCTTCTCGTGCACACAAAAAAAACGACCGAACGAAGAGATATTTGACTATTATTTTGCAAACGATTTCAAGTATGTGGAACATTACACATTCTATGTAAATCGAATAGCATACAAAATCGAAGGGAGTGAACATCTAAAGAACAAAACATTTTAGCACCAGTGCTGTGAAAAGAATGGCTGTGGAAGCAGCACAGTTGATTGTGTACCGTGTCGATGAATATCATTTTGAAAACACATTTATGGCAGACCAAGAGAAAGAACACATTCGTCGTGTTGTTGTTCGACGAATCGAATGAAAAAACAAAATATAATCAAGAAACGAAAAAGAAGAAGAAGAAATTGTTGTAAAATAACATCACTGCAATGCAAGTTTGGTAAACGTTTTATATTCGTACGTATATGCGAAAAATATGTAATGGAACATACATTTGGTACACACAGTTAAAAACCGATGGGTGACTCACCCGGTTTCTTATTTGTTTCACACATATACATGCACACATATACTGTTCGTTTGTTCGTTCATTTGCTATGTCTTTTTTCATTTCATTTGCTTTTTTTTCTTCTCGCTGTTACATGTTTGTTTCGTTTTGTGTGGCTGGTTGTGTATATCGATTGTGAGACGAGAGGGAATATAGAAAATTGTGAGCATATTTTTTAGTTGTGCCAAAACGACGTCAGGCCGTCACACGATCAATTGCCACATACACATGCACACATCTGTGCACGCACGCACACATTTATCGTAGCACAGTGAGTGTGTTCGGTCGAAAAATGCGAAAGTCAATGTGGCATAAAACTCGATGTACTTTTTTACAATTTCAAGTGTTGGCTGTGCCGAGTAGAGAGTAACTAGACAACAACAACAGCTGGGCATTTTTCTCGCTCTCTCTCTTTCTCTCTCCTCTTTGCTCTTCATTTGGAGTTTGCATTCGAAGAATGACGGAAAAAGCAGCAAACGAGACAATCATTTTTTTATTATCATTTACCTATTGCTCATCAGTTTTATTTATTTCGCACGCATACAATTGCATTTGTCCAATGTGATCTCTGTCGGTTGTGTTGGAAAGATACGCAACATAATAATCATTAACAGCAAACACCGAGCATATATCAAAAAGAAAAAGTACCATCCAAATGAAGTCATTGACTGCTGCGGTTTATTGTTCGAATTTGAACTCTTGCCGTGCTTATTTTCGGCCACAAACCTAGAAAAATGTAATCGACATTTTGCCAGCAGCGGCACAAACACAGATGCACGACAAACCGACCGATTGTCAAATTGAAACATAAATCAAATGAGCAACCATTGATCGCTACCGTGTCAATATGATGGGTAAAATAAAAAGAGAAAATAAAGAAGAGAGAGCCGCCGTATGTTTGCCCATTATTATGATGTTTATTTCAATTTTTGTTCTCTACCAATCATTTTGTTTTGCACACACGATATTCAACAATATGTGTGACGTTTCATTCTTTCTTTTTCGCATTTTTGTTTGTATTGAACTCTCTTGATCATCGTCTGCGTGGCTATTGGATGCGAACGAAAAATAAATATTAATTTCTCGATTTTCTCTAGCATATTTACAAAACCTGAATTTCTAACACGCTCTCGCATATTCATTTGATGGATTTAAAAGCAAATGGGCTTGAATTGTTTATTGAGTTGTGTGTATATAGATAGTGGTGATGTTGTTGGCAACATGGCTTTGCATATTTGTTGGCGCCTTGTCATCGAATGATCATCGACATTGATAACAATTCAAACAGTTTCTGTGCACAAAAAAAAACTGACGAAAACAGAAAAAAAATCAACACCGCCACTGCCGTCCAATGGAAATAAATGCAAACATACAACTGTTTACGCGATTGAAAAGAACATGCAAATAATTGATTTTGCGCAAACTTGGCTCATTATCATTGTAACATGTGATCGAATCGCCGCTTTTATTTCGAACATTTCAAAATGTACATACAATCGCAAATTTTTCATTGAAATTTATTTACAACTTTTTCCATCTCTTTCCGATACATTTTTACACGATTTTATTTCATTCCTTACACTAGCATTTTGCGATTTTTATCGCTTGTTTTATTGCACAGTATTAATTATAGCCAAGAGATTAATCACAATCGCAACAATAAAAAAAAAGAGATTCATCAATCGACAGATTTCCGTTTGAATAGAGGGCAATTTCGGCATTGGGCAAATATGTATATATTGAGTAGCCGACATTCACATAATGTAATTCAGAACACGCAGCAGCAGAGAGAGAGAGAAACAAATGCGCCAGTTGAAAGTTAGTTCATAATTATATGGTCTGGTCATTGTAATTTCTTTCCTGGTTATTAATTTTGTTACGTAGCGTCGTTTGAACGAACAAACAAACGAATAAAATCAGCATACATTGCCACTCTGAATACAAATCATAAGTTCGAGTCGAACCGAGTGTAGTGTATATAGATAAATCAAATATCAAACCGAAGTAATCCAATACACCAGCGTTTATTGTTTGTCCAACAAAGAGAAATAAAAAAACAACAACAACATTTTCATCTGCTCGACGTATTTGTAAGTGTCTGTATGTGTGTATTTTCTATGTTCATAAAATGAAAAACAGCAAAAAAATAGACAATTTAATTTGCACGCTACTCCGCATGAACGAAAACTGACGTGCAAGCTTCCAGCTCATGTCAATATAGTAAAACTTTTTAGAGCAATAGATTAATCGAAGCAGCAGTTTATTATTTTGAAAGTCAATGTTTGCGGATTTCCGATGCGAGTACCCCTACACACGTCAAAAAAACACTGTATTTTGTAGATTTTGTTTTTGCCAAGAACATTGGAAATTCCCCCGAAAAATTTTATTTCCTAAGCGACTGAGCATGGTTTTTTTTTCAGTCGATGTGAGTCTGTTGTAGTTACTACAGCGCGACTGTTATCTCGTTAAAGGGTATTCGTACATTATTGCATATTAAAATGCGCAAACGAATACTATATACAACGATGAAAAAAAAAAAACGTAACACAAACGCATTGAAATAAACAAAGGAAATCACACAGCGTTCAAGCTTAACAGTGCACGGAATAAAACCACAATCGTACTCGTGCTCACATGAACAAGTTAACGATCAACATTCAATCGTTATAACGAACGAACGAATAAACAGAAAAAAAATCATCATAATAATAAATACCAAGCCATCCAAAAATCGTCGCATGCAGACGAATGGTGAAAATCAACCATTCGAACAGAGACGACCATATGAGCTAAATGAGTAAATGGTTTGTTGTGTTGCAGCCGCTGCTTTTGCGACGTTTCATTTGCTTTAGTTTTTATTTCATTATATTAAATAGTTTGTGTCGCTCATTTCTGCTGAACGATTTTGGCGTCTGGTGGTGGTGGCGGGGGTATGTGTTGATGTGAGATATTATAAACGATGTGAATTATGTTGTGCGTGAATCGTCTCTGTTGTGTCGGCTCTTTGACTCGATTGAAATTTATTTATATTTTTTTGACTTTTTTTTTCTTCGGTGGTTGTCATTTTTTTCTGTTCCTCTAACGATATTAAACGCTTTAAAAATTACAAGCGGGCATGTTACGCTTGAAATTTACATGAAAATTGTATGCTGTTGAAAAATTCGTCAATTCTATTTTATCAAAGCCGTAATTGAGCCGTGCTTTATTCACACAACCATTGTACATCGTAAAAATTTAATTTAGAATTTGTTTTGGCATGACATTTCAAGAGGAAATACATTTCAACGGCTTTTTTCTGCTTCAACAAAATATAATCCTTTCACAACGTCAAAGATTCAAAATTGTTGATAGCATTTTTGCATTATTAGTGTTCATTTAATATTCATCGTTTCATTCTCTCTTCTGTCAGTCTCTCTGTGTATTGTTTGTTTGTTCTTCCAAAGTTGCGTTTCGACAAAACCAAATGGAAAGAAAATGATGAGATAGTTAAAGAAATACTAGAAAAAGATCATCGTCTTCTTTATACTGTTTTATTCTAAGAATTATTATTCTTTAACGAATTAAATATAAAAAGAATGAAATTTTCTGAAAACCATCTCTAATACGCATTTGGTTCTCGTCGAAACGTGACGCATTGAGTCGGTCGCTTGTCGGCTCCAATCAGAATGGTTGGATTTTCATTGGCTTCATACACTTGGGCTTCACTTGTTAGTGCAATTACATGAATTTAGAACGAACGAACGAACGAACGACGAGAAACTAAGAGTGCTCCTTCGAATTACACACTTCAAGAATGAAAAATATGGAAATACTTTAGAAACGAAGAGAAACGTCGTCTCTCTTTATCTCTATATTTCTTCGGCTACCCGACATAAAATTCTGAAGAAATATTTTATTTTTGACATTGTAAGCGAATACATTTTTTCTTTGTGTTATTTTTTTTAACAACAAAATTGTTGAATATTAGTTATATTATTCAAGTATGGCTGCTGGGCATACAAAAATCAAGGTCTCTCTCCGCATACGCACTTTATCGTCTTCATATTCTACTTATTGCTGTTTAGACGGCATGTAAAACAAAAGAGTGGCGAATAGAACGAGAGAGAGAGAAATGGACATTTTTCAGAAAATAATGATGGCCTCAAAGGTTTTTTTTTCTCTTCAAATGAACACACATGAGAAGAAGAGAAAAAAATGTAAAAGAACGATCTTTTGAGAATTCGAGAGAGCCATTGAGATTTCTACTTATTTATGATTCTCTTTCACTCTGTGTTTTTGTCAAGATATTACCATACACACGTACACAGTCATATATTCTATACTAAGTAAGCCACAAATGGAACGATAGACGGTAAGGTTAAACTCTAGCAATTTTTTTTAGTATATATATTTTTTTTACTTCAACTACATACAATGTCGTTTGCTAACAACGTGCACACTGTTCAACACACATACAGGCGCACGAACCGAGTTAATTTTGTGAAAGACAACAAAATAGACCCGGAAATATACGCGTATATTGCATTGTATCGCACCACGTTTCAAATACTTGCAAAAGGTAGGCAAACAACATATGAAACACGAGCGAAGCAAAAAAAACAAAAAAAAACACGATATAACATGAAGAGAGCAAGAGAGAATGCGAAAAAGAGTAAAGAAGAAAAAAATGTGCTGTGTGCCGTTCGTTTTGTACATATTTGTTTCTTTGCCATTTTATGTATGGAATATTTTTTCTTCTTGGCTGTTTGTTGCCTCCAATGGTGTGCATTTTGAATTTTGTGTTTGATTAGTATTTATTAATTCGGTTGATTTGATGTTGGCTCTTTTGTATTTCGTTTTTGGCAACCGCAAATTCGCAACATGTAAAAAAGCAAAGTCACTTCTCTCTCTCTCTTTCTTTCAAATCAAATTTAATTTGCATGTGACTATTTGTCAAGATGTTACGATCTGGTGCCGCAAACCATAAAATATTTTAATTTCTAAATCAATTTAGCATCACACGCGCAACCATGCGCAAGCATTAGCAAAATCAAAGTGTTTGACGAATCTATTTTCGATTCGTTTACTTTTTCCTAAAGGTTTGATGAGCTTATGAATTTTAAACGACACGATGATGCTGGAGAACAAGTTGTCTTTAATTAGCTTAGAAAACGTGTTAATAATTCATCGAGAATGATATGAAAGAGGTATATGAAATGGTTATTTTTCAATTTTTTTCTAAGTCTAAAAAGGGAATCAATCTATTCGAAATAGCGAAAAAGAAAAAGAAGAGATGAATAAAACACGTTAAACCTGCTTTAAATCGCAAGGATTCAAGCAAAAAAACAAATTTGAATATGATTTTCAGCACGTTGTTTATTAACTTATTTGGCGTTGACTAATAGAAAAATTCTGCGGCGGTTTTTGAGATCGCAAATATCCGCAAAGTGCTACGATCAAACGGTATTGACTCGCTGCAAGCATGTTTCTGTGGTAATAACATGGTTTTTGGTGTGAAACCATTATTCGTTTATAGCTCTCTTTTTTTCTTCTCTAAATAAAAAACCATGAATACACAAAGTCGAATACAAGCACTGAGTGCAGACGGTGTGTGCAACATTCATTGCGACTCAAGCGAATGCGATCGCGAGGTACCTGTAAGCCGTTATACGTCAACAAATTACAGTTTTTTAACACAGAAATTATATATAATTTAAGCCCGCTTAAAACATGGACAATCCATAAAAAAAATAACAGCATTGCGCTCAGACGTCGAGTAAAAGAAGACACCCATTGAAGAGAATACAGATTTGATGAAAAAAAAGTCGAGCAAAATACACATCTTGGGCTATAAATAATAAAGAATAACAATAGCGAATAAACGGAATCCCTATTTAAATGTGACGGGGAAAAAAATTAAAAGAACACTTGAATAAATTGGAATTTCGTCCAGTTGTTCCGAAACAAGTTCCACGTATTCAACAATAAACGATCGAGCGCATAGACTCAAACGAAATACATTTTGTCCATTTGCTCGAAAATCGCCATAACATATGACATTGTACTGTCAATTTATCAATTTCATCTGACAAATACAGCCAAGCCACATTACACCCTGCACACCCATCACACGCAATGACTCAAGTAGATAGAATGGACAAAGAGAAATAAGACTGAAAAAAAAAAGCGACGAAAATAATTTATTTCAATTTACTGTCTTAATATGAATAAATTATGGAATTCCCTTTTTGTTCAGTAGTGAAGCTTCAAGTTCTTGATTATATTGCAAGCGAAATTGATATAGAGTTTACACTTTGACTCGATTCGTACACAGGCGACGTGCTTATTTCGTATTGTTTGTGTGTGTACATATATGCCTCGCGTGATATTCATTTCTGACGAAGAAGAAAACAGCTGAATCTCGAAAATTATGCAATTTAAATCATTTGCTATTTCATTTCATATCTTTTCATTTTGTGGATTTCGTCGAATTTGAGTTTCGGCTTTTTCGTACAGGTGTCATTAAGGAGATGTTCACGAATTAACATGTATCAAATTGAGCTACGTAAGCGATCAGATATTAACTCGATTCCACTAAATAAACGGAAACTTCTTTTTTTATTAGCCTTTCTCTGTCTTCTCTGTATTCTCTCTTTCTTCTTCTTATTTTCCTGTCTTTCTCTCCTTTTCTATTCCATTTCTCTTTTTCTCTTATTGTCTTTCGTATTTCAAAATAAAATAAAATCGAATAAAAATATAGTTTTCGAACGACATCAAACATTGACGTCGGATTTTAAAACATTAACAGTCGTAATATTATGTTTTGACGCGGAAAAAAATATGAGATTCTTAACGAATGGAAAAAAACCATCGTCGTGAAAAGTTTCATTCCAAAGAATATCGATTGGTGTGGTTGTTTGGTGAAATGAAGAACGTTATATTTATTTTTCGAGAGGAGAACGTGTGTGAGCGGAGAATTTATAAGAAAGAACCAATTTCTCTGTGTGTTGAGAAACGAACGAAACGAATTACTCGAAGTTTTGTTACCATTGAGCATAACAGTAACGATATATAGTAAAGGAACACAGCGAGAGCGACAGAGAAAAAAAGGGAAAATTGAAAGACGAAAATGAACATATAATATTTTCAGGCTATATATATACATTTTCAGTGTGAACAGAAGAATGAAAAATTCATATAAAACTTATTTACTGTATGGTGTGTCTTTTTTTTGCATTTAGTTTGCTTTGCACAAGCAATTTGACGAGCAAATCTTTGTCGATGAGCAAAAAGTCTCATTCTATCTCCGCAAACGCTTTTTTTTTCCTCTTCGCTCGCTCCTGAGCAAATGAATAATTTGTCTTTTTTCAGCAGCTCGTTATTTTGTTCTTTCACTCTGTCTCTAAATTGGTGTTTGCATGGCATTCGCATACATCTTCATATGTTTTCTGCAAAAAATATATGTGTATGTACGAAACGAATCGTATTTTTCTATCATTTGCTTGGGCTGAACGAGTGGTTTTTGAGGCAGAAGAGAGAATGGTTACTACACCATTTTCGATACATATAATATATACATATTTAAACGAATCAACTCTGACAAAATACACGCAGAGTAGCAGGAGCAGCAGAAGGCACACCGTAAAAACCAGAGAGTTCTTCATCGGTCTCATATTTAGTATTTGTCAATATAACAGAGAAGAAATACGCACACACTCACACATACACATACACACGTCCAATGGATTCTCATTAAACCGATTGAAAAGCAAAACAAAGTCGACGAGGAAAAAAACTAAACGAGGCAAAGGAAGAAAAAAACACACGCTTAAATGAAGAGAAGAAAAAGAAGGAGCCAGAGCGCTGGCTACGTGCAAACCAAATGTATAAAATTGAGTTCTGGTTTCAGCAATACTTGAGAAACGACGACGACAACAACAACAGCACAACCATTTCAATTGGGTTTTATTTGCCTTAGCTGCTGCAGCTCCGTTCTGCATCTCTATCTTGCTTGCGGCATAAGCTACCCATCACATTCGAGCACATTTATCGCATGAAGAAGACTTAGAAAATGAAACATTGTTCACACAGAAAATAGCTGTGCGCATTCAAACCCAAATACACACGCACACAATGGATCATCGAATGACGATGACGAGCCAAGCATACACACGCTCAGCAATAACTCTACTTATAGACTCACTCACACGAATAGAGCACGCACACACAAACACTAGCACAATTTCCAATTCCATTCATTTATAACCATAATAAATACGCAAGAAACCATTTATAGCAGCAGCGGCAACAGCAAATGGCCGAATGTGTTTTTTTTTCGGAGCGCTGCTATACATTCTCGACAAAATATCACACACACATACATCGACGAATACATGGATACACTCACACACATAAAGGCAGCCATTATAGTTCAAGTTTGTTACCTCACCCCGCGTAACTCTACAATATTACCTTGTGTATTCGTTTGTATTTTGTGTTTTTGTTGTTGTTGTTGTTTTTGTTATGTTGCTAGTGCTGCTTGTACACATTGTCTTTGGTTTGCTGAACAATGTGCATCCATCTCGTTTTCACACACACAAATTGAGACGCATTGAAACGCGCGCGCGAGCGAATGGATTTTCGTTCGTTTATATTGAATACGGTACGTGGATGGTGTAGATGGGTTTTTGTTCCTCTTCTTCGCTTTTCTATCTTATTATTGCTTTTATTATTTATATTCATTTGAACAGTGCGCTATAGTACAAATACATATAGATTTTCATCCAATAATAATAATAGCAATTATAGAGAGAATTCTTTATTTTCTTTTTTCTTCTCTTTTGTTCGTTTCTCGGTTTGTCTCATTGAATCATCCCGTTCGTTCATTATTCGTGGCTCGGATGAATCGGCAATGACAAGTGAGACGAACAGAGACAGAGAAAAAACACATCTAGAAAATATATTCATAGAAAACTGACTTGAGTGAGATCGTTTACGATACGCTCACTGTCTTCGATGCATTTTATATATATATATATATCTTTTCTTTCTTATGAAAAGACGAAAAAAGAGAAGTTTTTCCTTCGGCTGTCTCCTGTACATAGAGAGTTGTGTGTAGTATGGCTGGTAGAGAAGGTACTTACAATGACGTGTATTCACACACAGCATAAATGGCAGCGGAATGCGCCAAGAAAAACCGAGTGAAGTAGAAAAACTAAATGTAAATGCATTCAACCAGCCAAACAACAATGCGTAGGTAATACATAATATCAATATTAGAAAATGCAATTGTGAGTGCATATAAATGCGAAGAGCGTGTTGTTTAAAGTGCAATGGGCGCAACTAAGACAAGTACAATGCGAATAAAAAAGAAGAAAAAGAGTCAGAATTGGATCTCTTTTTATCTCTCTTTCGCGATGATGTCGAATCGTTAACAAAAATTGAACGAAGCGGATTTTTCGGTTTGGTTTTTTGCCAACCAAGTAAATTCATGCAGCAGCCAAAACTAACGCAATCTTTTAATCGCGTTTTTTTATTTCATTGCTATATCTCCTCTATTAAATCGATGTGTTGCGAGTGAGTGGCAATTGATTCGAGAGCAGTGAACAGAAAAAAAAGAGATACATATAATGTTAAGAAAACGACAAAAAAAAGCAGAGCGAACTACACCTCGAAAACAACGGCAACAACAAATCGACATAGAGAGAAAATACATGAACTCGTAGCCGTGGTGTGTTTTAACACGTTTGTGGTGCGCGCGCTCGTCCACGATTTTCTGCTGCTTCGTAGCAGCAGCAGCCACGAGAAATCGCTCTAAAATCTATATAAGCTGACATGAGCAGCACAACAAACAGAGCCGTATTGGTGCACCATCATTTCACACAAAAATGTAGATTGTGAACTATAGTGTCTACAGAGCGGTTTTTTCTTCTCTCTGGACACATTTATTCATTCTTTTTTTCATTTTTGGGATGCTGTTTAGATTGCGCATTCGACATCTCATTTACAAATTCACTGCACCGAAAAGAAGCAATAAATCCGCAATGGTCCACATGAATTCGTGTATGTTTTTTTGTGGATGGCAGCAGCAGCCTATACCGATTTGAACCTACACGGAATTGTGTATACGACAAGAAATCCCGATTATTCTATCATAAGCCATGAGCGATAAGTGACTAATCCACATTTTTCATTCAATGTATACATGGCATGGATTAGAATTTGATATCGACAACAATGGCGAAAAATAAAAAATCAACCTTTTTTTTGATTATATTCAACGCTTATACACTGACTCAACCATATTTCAATGGCTTACACACCGAACATTTGGCTACATGTCAATGACGAAAAAAAAGTTGCATGAGAAATGAAACCAATTGAAAATGTAATGCAATTGAATGGCAAAAATTGTCGAACGAACACCGACAAATTCAGTTCAACGCTATACAATGTTTGACATGATAAACAAGTAGAAAATTTCATCGAGAAAACCGAGACGACAAACACGAAATCCATGTAGACATTTGGTTGGTGTTGTTATAACTTTGGTTTTTTTTAACTAGATAGTGTAAATGAAAAGGAGAACTACAAAGTAGATATGTCTTGTTTCATTTTTTTTTTAATTTTCGTCTACGGTTTAGATGTTGTTGTCTTTGAGTTTTGTGTATGATATTTTTTCTATACGTTTCCATTGTCGTTTGCTCTATTATTTGTCATGTTCTTTTTTTTCAGAGCGCATAACAAATATATGCTGCAAAAAAACAGTCATCGGAAAAATGCACACAAACGAGATAGACTGTGTAAACGAGATATTTTTGCTTAAAAAAAATTGCTCGGTACCAGTCGTCGTACATACATGTGTGTTTGCGTGTGTGTGCTTCAAGTATTTCCAAAACTAAAAACTCAAAATTGCCGTTGTCATATCGTCATCGACAACGACATCGGCAACAGCAACAAAAATAATAACATCAACGACAACCACGACGACGACGACGAAAACAACGATATGAAACGCGTTTACATGAAACGAACAATGTTGATTGGAAAGGGACGCAGCATATACAATCGGCTGGTATGAGAAAAAAATATGCGTATAAAATGGATTATACTGACGTGCTCTGCTCACATATTTAAAATGGAAGCATTTTCATTCCTTCTATTTCTCTTCACTCATTCATTGTCGTGTATATGTTATAGTGAGCTCTGATCGCTCTGGGCTTTAGTTTGCTTTAGCTCTGCGTACATTTGTTTTTGTTGTTGTCATTGTTGCCGTCGTCGTTGCCTTCGTCGTTGCTGCTGCTGCTGCTGCGTTGTTGCTAATGTACACTTTTATTTTGATGAAGCGAAGTGAAGTGATGGTTTGTCATGGATTTAAAACATAATATGCTGTGTAAGTATGGAATGAAAATAAGCGACGTTGCCATATTTCGAATGAATTTGGGTGCCGTTGTTGTCGCTATTATACACACAATGTATATATATGATTTGTGCCTGCCTGGCTTCGTCGCTTTGCTGGTTCAGCGTTCAATTTTCTACTGTGGTCCCTGTGTGTATTGTGCATTTCATACATACTCACGACTCTATCTCTCTTTCGTTCACATGAGCAATGCGAGCTCTCAATACACACCGAACCACGTATATTTCAATACCTATAAATACGGACGAGAAAAAAAACAAACACACACACACACAATACATCGTATTTCATGTATATTCATACATATTTTGTATTCTTTTATTTTGAGTGTATCCTTCATTTCGTTCGCACTTATGTGCCAAGTGAAGCCATCCTTTTCACTCTTTCGTCGAATTCATCTTCGTTTCGTGTGTTGAGTCTTTTTTCGTCTTTTGTTTGTTGTTGTTGCTGCTGTATTTTTATTTTACTTTTCTTTCCGTTTCTTTTACGCTACTTGCTTTATTCTGTGCATCCTTTTTCGACGCGCAACGAGCTCATTTATCATTAACAAACGTGTGCAAAGTATAAAATGAAATGAAACCTAGGAGTAAAATGAGTTGCTGGCTTCTTTCTCTGCGTGTTCCTCTTCTATATATGTTTGTTAAATGTGTAAATATGTGTGGTGGCTTGGTTTTTCGTCAATTTTGTTTCATTCGTATTTTTGCTTTTAAATTTTGCACATGGATAATTGTGCTGTGTGGATTTTTGCTCTAGATGAATAGGGCAAACAAAAAAAAAAGCACAAAAATGCCATCGACAAAAATCATCGCACACAAAATTGGCGATTTAATTGAAAATATTTTTAATTGAAAAACATAATTAATGGCCATAATACAATATGAAAACGGATAAGAAATTAATATCATAAAATTGAATACAAGTGACTATTACATAAACAGTTGCCGTTTCGTTTTTTTCTCTCTTTCTCGCGCTACTGTTTTGACAATGGATATTTTATGCGTTTTATTTATATACACTTTTTTTTAGTCGATTGAATAACATTCAATTACAATAGGTATGCAGCGAGAGCGAGAACATTTTTGTGCTATATGTGCGCCAGCGCTCTTTTTCACCATGGAATTTCGGTCGGAAACAAAACATTTACATTGAACACAGTGAAAAACAGAACCATGTCGTAAATCGCTTATGAAAACAGAAACAGAAATATCAATCTATTTGTAATTTATCAAATTGTATCGATTGATTTTGGCCTGAGAGTGTCTTTGAAATATCGAAAATTATCCATCATGATCAAAGTTCTAGCCAAAATTATGTATAATTTTACATTTCATATATGATTTTTATACACATAATTGACAAAGCATGCGATGAAAAAACTCACGCACAGGACACAATATGTGAACAGAAGAAGTAGAAAACAACAAATGCCATTTATTTATTTTGATATTTTGAGTTATCTATATGTTTTTGTTGTGTTCAACGAATTTAGTCGATTCGCTATAATTAGATACATATTTATTTGGTTTGGTTGTTTGGGTGCCATTTGGTAATAATTTAATAATAGCGCGAAATATTTAAAAATGCTTCGGCATACACGCATTAAAAAATAAGAAGAATTTTATGAACCAAAATGACCGTCATGCGACGACGACAACGACTGACAACGTACATTAATGGCTTCAAAATATACGATTTTAGTTCCGCGCTCATCGTTTTTTTTCCCTCGTTTGACACCTTTCATACTTTACGATGTGATATAAATGTCTTTTTTCTCTTTCTCTCTCTTGAGATTGTTGTGTTTTTTTCCTATGTATAGAGTCGATTCATTGAGAATTCAGATGTTCGAGGTTTTGAGACACAGCTGACATTTGTAAAATACGTTAAATATCTATATCTATATAAATATAAATGCATGTTTATGTTAAATCAAAAACAGATTTTCCGATTATGTAAAACGGCCTCCCAACTGGGGTCAACTTGATACACATATATGCATATCAAACGATGTAATCGAGGAGATCCGATTAAATGATCTCATTGCATCAAAATGACAACTGAATAGATCTACTTTAAATCGAACTGATTTCGTTTATTTCGATTAATGTGATATGGTATATATAAGTGTGCGTTTGGTGGCCTGAATCTGTAAACTCAGTTTTATTACAATAGTTTCAGTAAATTAAGTGAAAAGGGTAATGTCAGCGATACGGCAATGTGCGACAACAACAATAACAAAAAAAAAAGATGAGAAAAAAATAGAACAACGCCAGAGAAGTATAACGATTGGGACTACCAAATTTCTTTACCTGAACTTCATCGATGGAAAAGAATTTTATTTGAAATGATTGCACACAAATTGAATTTGAACAGATGCGTTCTTATTTAAATTGTGGTCTTAGGTCGTGGCATTTCTACCCTTTTCACTTTTTTCATATCTCTTTAATACATTTGAATTACGAGCTCTCGATTCTTACAAAGGTATTGCAAATCGAAAAGGATAATATTAAAAGCGAATTGTCGAATGACATCGACCCGGAGCGGGAAAATGTGGGAATGAAATTTAATTTACCTTTTAAAATGCTCTCGTATTCTATCCTCTCGTACTGTTTCGGGCAAATTTCCAACCCATAGGTGTCGAGTCTCGCGTACCATTTTGCGTTGAATCCTTCATGGAGGCGATGATTTCACTGTTTGTTTATTCCGTGTAAACAACTCACACTTTTTGCCAAAACATTTTTTTTTTATTCTTTTTTGTATGTGTATTTACTTTGTTATTATTGTGTAGTAATATAGTTTCTGTTATCGAAAAATTACGGTTTTGAATAATGCGCGAGACACGGACTTTGATGGTAAACAAAACAACAACAATAAAAATAAAATTGCGTATATATTCCTTTTGTTTCGGCTGGCAATTACTAAATATTATAAATATATAATTTTTCTCTCGTTCTCACGCGCGCAGATTCGAACACGAACACTCGACTATTACACGTTAAAACATTCACATGGAAACAGCTAATATGTGTGCACTAGAATAATTTCTATTTTCAGAATTTTAATTCAATTCTGACAGTTCGGCAGCACTTATTTCTTTTTTCTTTCTTTTTTTCTTCCAAAATGTTATCTATATAATAATAATTCACAAGAGCGGAGAAGCAGTTGTCACACACAGTAATATATAGACAGTTACGTGAACATAAAATGAGAAAAACATTCAATGGTTACATCGATGTCTCTCGATTCTTCTCTTTTTTTTCAATATACATTCATTTTAATTTGCTTCTTTCTTCGCTCTCTTTCTCTCTTGCTTTTTTTGAATCAATTTGAATCACACATTTAATATTGGTTCACTGTATCGAGCAAATACTATCTTTTCACTGTACCAATACGGTGAGAATCCAATTTTATCCTGTGTGTTATGGTGCTGGTGTGTATCCCTTTTGGCTGCTGTATATAGGTATCTTATTGATACGCATAGGTTCGCACTAGCTACTGTAAATTACTTCACCACACCTTAATAATTTTTTTTACTATTTCTTTCTCGCTCACACGCACACATTCACTGGTATTGAATGAATTCGTGGTGTGGTCGTTGGTGTTAGACGTTCGTTTTGGTTGAAAAGGACAAAAGACCCCATTCAAAAACGATTCAAAACAAGTAAATACAGAGCGACAAAAGAAAAAAAGGAATTCAAACCTTCGAACTGTACACTCACTGCCCGCTTTTCCGTCCCTCACACGATTTACTTTAAAATTATTTTTTGTTTTATCTTTTCGATCTCACGCGGTTACCTTACGTTCGCTCTCACTCTTTTTTTTACAAATCACTTCTCATCCTTTTTCATTTTATTTGCACTGTATTCAATCTATTGCTTCTTCTTTTTTTCCCATTTCATTTACATTCGATACATATTGAGATAGAGAGTATTACATGTATCCTTGTGTATTGTTTCTATATATAAATTACTTTTTTCATATCGAACAGTGAGCACTTCCTCATTTCTTTTGATTTTTCATGCTTCTTTCATTTTATCATAATTTCATCATTCAACTTTTATATGTTTTGCACTGCGATGCGGTTATCATTTGACTCCATCGAAGCCACAACTTGAGCTACAAAAATAAAAAAAAGAAAATAGATACAAATTTATCGGGTTTAGTCGAGATTTTGGTTTGATGCACTGCAAAATTCCAACTTAAAATCACTGGTATTTAACTGGTTTCATCAATTCAATATCATTTCAGCAAATCGATGCTGCTGTATATCACAGGTAGAAAGAGAGTCGAAAGAATGAGCGATATGACAAGCAAGAGATAATAAAAAGGGTTCACACTGAAATTTTGGTATGAATTTCAGCGGATTTATTCTTTGCTATCTCTTTTTTTCTCAACTCACTCACACTCTTTGCACTCCCTGTCAGTTAGTCGCGCAAGCGATGGCCAATAGTTCATCATCACAAAACATGAATAAACATTCAGACACACACATATAATCATCGGGAGCACAACGACGACAATTTATTTATACAGTATCCTTTTAGAACAAACGATGAGATGAGATGTAGAAAGTACAGGCGCTCTCACATGGATTATGTAACATTTAGTCGTACTATATAATTTTTTTTCATTCTTTCTTTTTCTTTTCTCTCTGTTTATCGAATTATTTCAATTACAATCGTGTTCGATGCGGTCGATTTCGAGGGTGCTGGTACATTCACATGCAATTTTATTTTATTCCCTCTGTTCTGGCATTGTTATTAAACACATTTAAATGATGAGATATACTTTTTTTTGTTCATCAAACTTATATAGATGATACAATTACAAACGTTTCAGAGAAAATCGAACAAACGTAAGACGAAACGAAAAAAAAATTATATATATATTGAACGAACCAAATAACAAATAGGACAGAATGAAAAAAAAACTTTATTATGCGAATGACACGACACGATACGTTACGAGACAACAACATATACACATATACAAATTCGAATGCGAGATGAAGTGATGCGCGCGCGACCCGTTCGAAAAATTACAAAAAAAAAATCACCGAAGAGGCAATGACGAGATTTTTATATAAAAATTCGTTCGACGCGATTGGAATACATTTTAGCGCAAAGGTTATATTTGATTTCATTAAAACGCGCGTTTTTTCAACTCTCTTTTTTACAACGAAATCCGGACGGTGATTTATAGAATTATTGAGTTACTTCGTCGAATTAAAAACTAAAATTCGCATATATATTAAATCCAAGCGGTTGCGGCATAAATTGGACGCACAAAATGATAAATAGATGTATTGTTGTCATTTTATGTTTGAGTTTGTCTATGTTTCAGTTAATCCAAATATAATCCAAATCCAGGGTGGTTAAGTGTGTGTGTGCGTTGATCGATATATCCATGTGATACAAAAAAAATACAAATTGCCCTATTCCAAGTAGGCAAAATGCAGCATTTTTCGGTTGTGTTTTTTCTCTTCTTTTTCGGTTCAACACTCACATAATCCAGGATGAAAAGAAGAAAAAAATGGAAGCATTTTGCTGCTTCTTGCGCTATCTCTGTTACACATGCACAATATTCGTAAATAAATTGAAATAAACTAAACCAACATCGAACGAAAAATAATACGAGTTTTCAAAAACGAACGAATGAATAAACTAACTCCTTGTTTTTTATGTTCTCTTTGACAAAAATGAAAGAAAAAAAAACTCGCTCTCGAAACAAAAAGAAAACAAACAAAACTAAATCGCTGCGCGACATTCACAAAGTTTCTCTATTCAATTTTATTTTTTCGTCTTCTTCATTTATTTTCTTGCTGATTTTTTCTCTTTTGACATTTTTTTTTATTCCTTGTCGTTTTGCATGATTTCAAACACAACACCAATTGAGATACTTACAATTCATTTTCGAACGTCCATTTATCACACAAATTTTACACAGAGAACCATTGAATTTTTGCCGTTGTTTGAACTTTCTTTTGAAGAAATCATAACCAAAAAAAAATAAACAGAAAAATAAACTTTTCTAAACACTAAATAACACAATAATTTTTTTTCTTTCGCTTTGTTGTTGTTGCTGTTGCTGCTACAATATTTGCCGATTATTGTTGCTCTGCTTGATAATTTCAAGATATTCTCTTTCGTTACTGCTTCAAGCAACTTGTACAACTAAAAAAAAAGATAACTAAATTAAATAATTTCGCTGTCTTTCTTTCTAAACGGTGTGTGTGTCGGCAATTTAATTCTTGTTTGGTTCTTGATTTTCTTGTTCGCTTCTATTTCACTTGATTCCAAAGTTTAATACACCACAAAACTGACTTGTATGTTGTTTCTTCTTATTATTATATTTTTGCTTGTTCTTTTCTTCTTTTTTTTTGTGTTGCTTTACTCTTGCTTTGCTTACTTCTTCTCTATTTCAATAAAAACGTCGATTTTATGACGCGTTATCGCTTCGATGTTTGCTCATCGCGTTTCACTCTACAACTGGGAGACGGACTCAAACGAAGTAATTCCGAAGTCGAATACAATACACACATAGCAATGCTGATACAGTAGTACCATTGAATTGGGCAACAGGGTGCGTCACAACATAGCACCAATATGGCGTTCTTCACCTCTTACATTTTACAATCATTTTGCTCGCTAATTACATGGCAAAAGTTCATTGAAGAGATTTGTGGTTTTGTGTTCTTGTACCTTTTTCGATTTTTTTTTCAGGCCACTGAAGAAATGCAAACATTCGTGGAAGAAGACATCTAAAACATTGAAATAATTACAATCGAGTGAATGCTGAACAACACCCTGCGACTTGGTTACGTATGCATTGTTGATGCTAAACAACATGGCGTCCATGCATAATACATATACAAAAAGAAAATCTAGTACGCTTTCGATCGCATGTTTGTGTAAATGTTCGTCTTCGTCGTTGATGAAAATTAAACTATGGTCGAGCCATTGAAATGGCACAAACGAATTCATTTACGTGACATACTTCCAACGATTAACATCTCTAATTTCATTTCACATGAGAAGTGACTTCTATATTGCGCTCAGAAAGAGTGAAAAATTATATTATTGTTCATCTTGATCTTTGGATTACTATTTTTTTGCTTTCGTTCTGCTTTACAAATGGCGTTTATCAAGAGGACTTATAAAATAAACTTATGCAACAACTATTCGATCGGTTGTTATTGAACCTTATCGTTTTTTGGGGAATTTTATAAAAAGACCAAATTGTTAAGAGTTTTTTTTTTATTGTGTCAAGTAGTTTACGTGACAAAATGGCCGTCTGAAATGGTGTATCGATTTTTTTCACTCTTGCCTATCGCTACCATTGGATTACAATATATATATTTAAACACGTCGTATGTCGCCCGTGAATGACATTGAATTGGATTTTTTTTGTTCAATTATTTCGCCCAAATTAAAATGTGCATTGGATAATGGAATAAATTTTCATTCCATTTTTTTTTTTTCATTGGATTAAAATTATGTAAATTTTTTGTTGAAACGAAAAAACCACCGCCGAGATAAACGAGAGATAAAGAGAGAGAAAAAAGCTATTTTGTGTACTTTGTACGAGTTATGATAAAAGCAGCGATATGATATAACAATGCAATAATATTGTACTTTACTATTTCAGTGACGCATTTTGCAGAATATTCAGTATTTCGATAAGATTTTGCTTATCATTTAATGAAAAAAAAAATTCCTAGAAAATTTATTGTTCTGGTTTTTTTTCCTTATCAAGCAAGCTTATCGGTTTGGCCACCAGAGTGGGCTACTCAATAAATTGACACATTCCAACAATTTCGACCATTGCATTGAAGTTGGTTCGATGAAATTGTTTTTCACTTGAAATGTCAAACAAATAATATCGCGACCAAATTGACACCCAGAGAGAATCACAGCTAGTTCACATGCGATTTATTTGTTTTTGTGGGTTTTCGTTTGTATTTACCAAATCATAACTAAAAAATGGTGATTTGTTCATATTTTTTAAATAATACATGCCGTTTTGGCACTAAGTGTCACAACGAGCACGTGAATGTCAAGTGAGTAAAACACGAATAAATTAAATGACATCAGTCTATAATGTAATGATTTATCTCTTTTTAAACTGTTCTTTTCGTCTAAAGATTGACCCTAAAAACAGATGCAGAGGGTGCTCTCAAAGGTAATCAATGGCCACTTTCAAGCTATGGACCGTTTCGTGATAAACCATGCATACCAAATTTCATCGAAGATCAAACATTTGAAGAAATCAGGCATCTATGTAAGTGTGGCACGTTTACATAATTATTCAATTACGTAGCCATAATAACATTGAATTGGTGTCAAAAGTGCAGTGTCTCAATGTTAATTTGCGACGTTGAATTTGTGAATTAATGCATTTTTTCTTTCACAATAGGTTATGAAGCGAAAGCGACTGGCAATGTTCAAATGGTGGTAAGAAAATTAAAAGTTTTCCCAAATAAACATGATTCACAAAGCAAAACATTTTCTTCCAGACAAATCAATTTACACAAAATATTCTGGATGCCAAAAATAAAATGAATATGTTAACGAATCCGACGGAGGATGTTGTTGGAATGGTTACAAATCTATATAATAGCACTTGCACCACTACACCTGCAGCACAAAATCAAACTAATACAGCAAATCCCTTCGGGGTGGCTTCAAATACGATGAATTCGGGTGGTGGTATCTTTGGTAGTAGTGGTGGCAACGCTGCACCTACCAATAACTTATTCGGGTCATCCACCGCAACAAGCTCGAATCCATTTGCTAGAAATGCGGCCGGATTTGGCAGTGCCCAACCGCAAACTACAAATCTGTTCGGTGGTTCGTCAACGACTACAAATTCGATGAATCTCTTTGGAGGAAATAGTGCGACTTCGATGGGTGGTGCGACGAGTGGCGGCTCTCTATTTGGTGGATCATCCTTCAATACTAACAATGCACAATCAACAACATTTGCTACTAACGCTGGTGCTAATCAGTCGACATCATTGTTTGGCAGTAGCGCAGCGCCTGCTCCATTTGGTCAGCAAAATCCCAACGCTTCACCATTTGGATTAGCTTCAACGAATCAACAGACATCGACTGGCGGACTATTCGGTGCTCAAGCAAATCCAGTTTTTGGTGGCGGTGCCAATTTCGGAAATCAAGTTAAACAACCTGGTTTATTTGGACAGGCATCGCTCGGTCAACCCCAAAATACTGGTAACATTTTTGGACAAAATGCAAACACAGCACCAGCTTTTGGAGCACCAGCACCACAACAAACAAACCTATTTGGTAACACAGCACAGAATCAAACGACATCACTTTTTGGTGGTAGTGGTGGCCAACAACAAACCATGCAATCTGATAATCCATTTGCTGCAGTTGCTCAATCAGCCACCACAAATATTTTCAGCCAATCTCAAATGCAACAACAACCACAACAAGCGTCACCGTTTCAAAGTACAAACAATACATTCGGTGGAAATTCTAGTGCTTTTGGTCAAAATGCAAATGTGGGTCAATCATTATTTAATGGTGGCATGAGTCAAGCAAATACAAACCAAATGAATGCACCGCCCACTGCTCAAGCATCCGCTCAATCTTTACAACAACAGCAGCAGAGCATTTTCGGCGCAAATTCATACGCTGCTCAACCACAGGCTCAACCATTCGGTGGAGGTGGAAACCAATTCTTCCAAAATGCACAAGAACAAAAACCATCAACGCAACCGTTGTTCGGGGCACAGACACAACCTCAAGGGCAGCAAAATCCTTTTGGCGCTCCAGCACCAGTCATTCAACAATCGAAAACTCTCTACACACCAATGGACTCATTAAGTCAAGAAGAAATTGAAGCTTTCAATAGTACTTCGTTTGATATAAAAAGAATTCCCACCAAACCACCACCAATGGAACTATGCATCTAACTCAAACTACACTGAAATTGATTTTAATTGTATTTGATATTTAGCTGTTTTAGTTGCTTTAATTTATGCTGTATAAAATTTAAAATTAGTTAAAAATATAATGGTCATTTAAAAACAGGCATGCAATTTGGACGATTTCATTTGAGACAACAAGAAAATAGTCGAACAGATGTTATTTATAAAGTTGAGCATTCGACAGGGCGAATGACAGTTGAACAGTCTAATTTGACATTTCTCGACAATCTGATAAGCTTGTTGGATTTGACACTTCACATTGACACACTCACACAAAAACGACATGCATGGTTTTGTGTGGAAAAATGGATTTTTTTGTTTGCATTTTAAAAAATGAATAAAAAAAGTATTTAAATCGATTTTTTCCTATGGAATTTATTTCGAACATTATTGTTTCCCAAAAAAAAATGAAAGAAAGAACGTTTTTTTACCAAAAATTGAATTATCCATGGACGTATTCGTTTCCACTTCTCATATTGTCAAATGTGTTCTCGGTGTTACAGACGTAGAAATCACGTTTGAACATGTCACAAAGAAAACAAAAAAAATACACGCAAATAGAGACTGGTGGTGTGCGACTAGAGAGAGAAAAAACTTGATTAATCATCATACAGTATCTATATAAATTTCATCATAAAACGAAACGACCCCGAATTTCATCATAGTACGTCGTTCTTTTGTAAATAAAATTTTCACATTGCTCAGCCAACAGCTATAAAGTGCATCTGAAATATATAATACTTTGAACATTCATCGATTTTAGTTAATATAGTTTGAAGTTCAATCGTGACAATTCACTAAAATTTCTTTTTTGTGAATTTCCACCAGAGAGCAAAAGGAATTAAACCTCAAGTGTTGTGATACTAGCGTTTTAAGTTAGTTGAAATCACATTTATTTATAAATCTAAAAAAAGAGTCTAATTCAATAACTTTAATAGGTTATCTAGTGTAATTTTGTTAAGCGTAATTTATTCAAGTAAACAAACAAAAATGGCATCCGCGTGGAAAAAAGTCGAACCAGTTGAAACTTGTAATTTACAAGAGATTATGTCAGAAGAATATGCACGCGGTTTGCAAGACAAAGAGAATAAAAAGTACGAGGATCATTTGAAAGATGTTGCTGCTCCGTTTATCGATGCACCACAAACGTTTGCATCACAATTGCAGAATGATTCAGTGGCTCCAACCAAGGCAGTGGTGGAAGGAACGAGTGATACAAAGTATTCATCGATTGGTCGTCAAAATCAGTTGATTGATATTCCGGAAGATGTGTTGAATTTCATTCGAAACGACAGTGAATTAAGTGAATCGGTTGATTTTTGTGATTCGGATCGAATTTTGGCCGAAATGATGCAGGCTGCATTCGATAAAGAGCATGATGACGAAGTGAATCGCATTGAAAAGCATACAAACAAAAATTCAAAAGTTTCGATATCGTTTACGAATTTCCGGCGACAACATCCAACCGATGCAGCATCCAATTCAGATGACGACGATGATGATGATGGCGAACAATCAAAGAATTGGGATCGCTTCGAGGCAAATGAAAAACTCATTCGTGGTTTGAATAAAAAAGGTTTGGGTCATGATCAAGACGGTGTTATTATATCGAAACATGATGCACAAGTGTGTGGCGTACGAAATGCTCAACGGTTGATGTCATTTCCAACGGAATTCACCACCGGCGATGCGGCTGGCTTTGACATGAAACTCTCCAATCAAGTGTTCAATCAACTGAAATCGTATTCGCAGAAGAGCAAGAAAACAAACAAAGCTCAAGATCGTCGTGAAAACAAAGTGACTGCCGAAATGGGTATCGATGAACCGACTCGATTGCGTTTGTACAAATTGATCAACAATCAAATTTTGGAACAAGTTAACGGTATCATTTCAACGGGCAAAGAAGCCGTCATTTTGCATGCCAACAGCGACCCGGGCTATACTGGAGATTTGATTTTGCCCAGCGAATGCGCTATTAAAATCTTCAAGACTACATTGAATGAGTTCAAACAACGTGACCGTTATATCAAGGACGATTATCGTTTCAAGGATCGATTTAGCAAACAAAACAATCGTACCGTGATTCAGATGTGGGCCGAAAAGGAAATGCATAATCTGATGCGAATGCAAAAAATCGGTATCAATTGCCCCGAAGTCATTGCATTGAAGAAGAATCTGTTGCTAATGTCATTCATTGGTTCGAACAATATTGCGGCACCAAAGCTTAAGAACGCAATTCTATCGGCCGCCGAACTGATTTTGGCATATGAAGAAGTTGTCGACATTATGGTACGTTTGTACAACGAAGCCAATTTGGTGCACGCTGATTTAAGTGAATACAACATTTTATGGCATGACGAAAAATGTTGGTTGATTGACGTTGCTCAAGCTGTTGAACCGGGACATCCAAGTGCATTGGAATTTTTAATGCGCGATTGTTATAATATTTCAACATTTTTCACACGCAAAGGAGTTACTGGTGTCAAGACAAAAGAAGAACTCTTTTCACATATAACTGGCCTTGATTCGACCGTGCACAATGCACAAATGCTTGAACGCATCCATACCAAGGGACCCACCGAACTATTGGCCACGGCACAAAACATCGATGAAATGCCCGAGCAAGTCAAACCAATTAGCTATCCGTTTGACTATGCCTGGAACAAAACACAAGAGCAAAAAGTGGCTGCAGCCACCACTGATACACCATTTGTTGCCAATTAAATAACATGATTCTTATGTCAAACTGCCAATAAGCGTTCAAAAATCAAAAGAAAAACAAAAGAAATGAAAGAAAAAATCAAGATTAAAATAAAATTGTTTTTTATTTCTATAAATATGTGCTTACTTTGCTATTGATTATATAATTTTATGAATTGCTTTCAGTCTGAATTGAATATTAGCATAGATTTATACAGGTAATGAGCTTGATACGGATCGCCGAAACATTGATGTGAAGAAACGTAGGCCACTCGACCCACCGGGCACTTCGGCCAATATCATGAAAAATAATGAAATCACTTGAATCACAGCGGTTAGTACGGTAAGAATGGTGCTTTGCATGAACATTGCAAAATATAATGTGAAAATTAAACTGCCAGCATATGTTCCAGATAGGGCCAATCTTGACTTTGAGAATGCTTGTCTGAAGAACACCATGAAACCACTCAGAAAACAGAAGCTAAAATTGAAAACATTCAAGTATTTTCTCTCTTTTTTTGCATATTTGTGTGATATTTACCTGATAATGAAAAACAAACTGCCCAACGAGAACAGTAGGGCAAATTTTCTGGCTTTGAGTATTAAAACTGGAATATACAGTGTTGAAACAGACATACAAAATATTCCCAATCCTAAGCAGATGAAAAATCCAATGATACGCTGTAGTCTCGACTGAAATGTAATTTTAGAAAATTAATTTTTTATTGAAACAATATTCAATTCATATTTTAATCGATTATGCTCTCACCATTTTTGGACAGCAGCTGTCTTTGGTGTCCTGTAACCATCCATTTGCTTCTGGCGGCTGGCTTTGACCGAACAAATTTTTTATCTCCGGAACTTTGAGTGTTGGCATTTTTAGGTCGATTTTAAAGTTTTTCTTCTGATCGCTTTGCAGCAATAGATACTCGTCCAAATCATCTTTCAGATTTATCGTCGTCATCTTTTACTCTATTTATACTCGCTGAATTTGTTTAATTAAACTAAATTTTGGATTTTTTGTTTGTTTAGACGATGAAGAGACGTAATGTCAAAACGATTTGTAATTTTGCTGATGTCAAATAACACATATGATCAAATTGGCATACAATGAAAGAAAAACACGCATACAGTGCTGTCATCTAGAGGTCTTTTTTTATTCAAATTTTGTTGTAAAAACATCGTTTGAAAGTTATCGTTAATTATTTGATCTTTTCAATGAACAACGTCGATTGAATTTTCGGCGATTTATTCGACGCGGTTTGGTCGGTTTCAATTCACAGATGAATGGTGCCCGTTTTCGACAATCAAACATTTTCCATGACCGAGAAGCTGTGATTGCAACACATCCCGGACGCGACTCTTCACTAAAAATGCATGAAGCGATTTTTTTTACGATGATGAACTAATAAGTATTAAACAATGGAAAGTTGTAATTTATATGTTTAATTCTTACCTTGGATACTTTGGAGCCCATGCCCTATAAAGAAAGCACTTCAATGGAATGTCAAGTGAGTCAACGAAATTTCCCTTGCGTCGAAGCTCTTTCAAGCCAATAAAAGCGTGTTTTATTGGAATTTCCAATGGAACATTAACACTTTCATTAAATGTACTTTGCAGAATTCCAACTGTCGCTTTGTTTATATCGAATATCTGTTGCTGTATCATGAATGATATGAAATTGGTTCGAATGTCACTTACAATTCGTGCCAAATAGCCTCGATGACCTTCACATGTACTGGTCGCCTCAGTGTAATTCATTCGCTCGTCATAATAATACATAAACAATCCAACCGATGGGAAACAAGTCGAGTTTTCCGGTGCTGCAAAAATTAATTTCGAAAAATTATTCATCTCTGTGGTTAAAAACTTGATGACACTTTCATTTTCTCATTGAAAATATTTCAAAAAAAATTGTAATTTGTTTACCAATCTGCGATTCCAAATGAATTGATTTTTTTGCGCTCATTATTTTCAATATTATACATAAAAGATGTTCAATTACCGTAACCATATAGCGTATAATAATCAAATCGTGTATCATTAATCAGTGATGACATGTTTCCAACCTCTGGGCAACTTAATACTTCGCAATCGAAATATGGGTCTGTATTTTCTTCCAATGCATGCAAATCTTTTTCAATTTTTGTCTTATTCTCTTCTTTCGCCCGCTTTACATCGAATAAATTCAGTAAATCGCCAACTTGGTCGCCCTTCTTCCGTGGTCGTTTACCGTGTCCAAAATTGAATGCCAACGCTTGATTATGTTCAGCGAATTGTATACACTTATTGAGATTGGCCACATTTTTGGCAGCAATTCGAGTCTTATTCGAACGTTGACAGTGGCGTACGGGATGAAATTTTGTATGGTTTCGCTTCAGCAAATCTGAACAAAATAACTGCGATGAAATGATTGTTAAGCAACCGAAAAACACCAAAATTCTTATAAATTTCGAATGCATTTTAATGCAAGCACAGCCAAATATAGATTGAATGGAAGTAAGACTACAATGCATGCGCACAGTAAATAAAAATACAATTGGATACAAAAAGTTTTTTTTCTCGCTTGACTGACATTTCCGTGATATTTTCAAATCCAAAATATAAATGCCATTTTCCATAATTTAATAAAAGAGAATTTGATTACTATGCAAATTTTGACGATTAACTATTTATACCATTTATCATTTGACTAAGTGGGGAACAAAGCTGTCAACGATTTCCTTTTTAAATATGTTGCCAATTTGAGTAAATCGGATTGCCACCTAGGGATATTTATGAACAAACAGACCGAGGCGGGATTATATTCATGTTAAATTACAAAGAATTTTGATTTATTGTTCAGAATTTTCCCGAAATGTGTTCATCATAAAAAGATGGAACAATCTGTGTATGTAACAAAGGATATATATGATTTTCCTGTAAAGTAGATTTGCAGAAATATTTAAAATACTCATTCATTTTTTAAACATTTATTGTTTTAATTATCCTTTTATTATGAGAGATACATTCAAAGAAAAATCAATTTTACAACAAAAAAACGTTTACAATTATGATAAGAGGTGATGGTGTTCATTGATGTTTTACTGCTTCATCTCGCTGATATAAGCATCTAGTTCGGCATCTAGGTCTTCGGCTGAGACTGGTTTTGGTTTGGCACGATTTCCACCAACTTTACCGCCTTTTCGAGCTTCTGGTTTATGTTGATGGCGACCTTGGTGAATTCTTTTGGGAACGAATGCCGGTCGTTGATTACGCATAACAACTTGCGGTGCCTCCGATGTTGCTAGCCGAATATGCATCGGTTGGCCATCAAGTGGGACGCCGTTGTATTGCTTCAAAGCCTTAATGGCATCAGTTCGTCGTTCGAATAAAATGTCAGCCGTTCCTAGAGAACTACCATGACGATCATATTGAACTGATGCGCTTATCAACGGTCCGAAGTCGACAAACAATTCGTGAAGTTCCGATTCGGTGACATTGAAGTCCAAATTCGAAACCAATAACTTGGCCGGACCACTATTGATAAAACCATCCCCTGCGCCACGTGTTAAGGTTTGTTTGCCGCCTTTGAACATGCCCTGCTTCCATGCACCGTTTGGACCATTTTTGACTTTGCCAATTTGACGATTGGCAGTTCCATGAAATTTCGGCTTATAATCGACTTTGCGGCGATATCCACCAGCACCGTTCACTTGTTTTTTGGCACCACCGCGGCGAAATCCGATTTTTTCAGTTTTAATGATGTCGTCCAAACTCATTTCAATTTTATTAGCCATTTTTACTTCGTTTCTTTTTGAATGTTGTTTTCAAATAAAAGAAATTTTCCAAAATTATGTAGAAAGTGACGAACGAATATGATATTTTTTTTCAACAATTGTTATTACACTTTTTTTTCGATAATATTGTATAATATATCTCTTGAATATTGAACGGTTGCAACTGAACTATGGATTTCTGATAATCGTAACCAAAATTTAAACTGTTAACCACTTGGAGTTATTGAAGATGTTTCCTTGTCGAGAATTTGGTAAAGAATGAGTTGACAATGCTTGATCTGAGCATTTAAATACCCGTGCTGAACCAAATGATCCTAAGTAGTTAGTAATTAGCTAATTACTAATTTTTCTTAAAATGGTGAGTTGCAAATGAGTAATTTGGGAATTTAGTAGAACAGGTAAAAAACATGTAAAAAGATACCTGAAATTCAATGATCTTTTATGACTCCATGATAAACATCATTGGTTCGTTATATCCTCGCTTCTACCATTGTAGAATTCAAATCAAAGATGACATTTTGAGGGAAAATCTATAGTGAAATTATGGCTTGTGGTGAAAAGCCCTAATGAGACATCGTTAAGCAAGGGTACCACTACTGCTACACTGAACGAAGTTTAAAAGGATGCCAAGTGATGAGATAAACAAAATAATTAAGAAAAATATAATCGCGTCGGTGTTTGAACATGTTCATTTTGGATGGTTATTGATTGTTTGCATTCGGGTTAAGATCAAGAATAGACTATCCTAAAATAGTGAAAATATTGAACATTTTTAGGAGCTCAATGGTTGTTCATAAGAGGGACCCGAAATATGTTGTCTTACGATTCGTCAGTTACGAATGAGCGCACAGACATTTTTAAAATATATTATGAAAATTGCGGTGTATGCTTAAAAATGCGGACGTGGAACTTATAATCAATCAAAGTAAAGTTTTTATGAAAAGAATCTTTCTCAATGATTATCTTTTGGTTTTGTTTTATTTCGCTGTGTTTATGTTGCAGATGTCTTCTTTTCCGTCAAAAACATTACAAGGGTAATTAAATTGCAAAAAAAAACTTATTGAAATAAAGTTAAGCTTAGAGAAATAATTGAGAAACTCAGACCTTCATATTGACGGATGTTATGGTTCACGAAGTGAAAATGGTATCTTTTACTCTGTTTTCTGTTAACACGTGGTGCAATTCGCATACGTGGAGAAATTGAAATCAATAATTTTGTTATAAGCATAAACTTAGAGATTCTAAGCGCAAAACAAGAAGCATTTCGATTCAGTTCTATTGTGAGTGTCGTCCAATTCAAAACAAAAATGTTTGTTTTGTGAGTGTCGTCCAATTCAAAACTGATTGAAAAATATAAAGGAGTAAAATCGGATTATTTGAATCGAAGTCCAAGGAGAAAAGTCAAGTTTATACGATCTACTGCTTAGTTTCTAGCTGCAAT
The DNA here is from genome assembly GCF_009176525.2 of Contarinia nasturtii. Taxonomy (NCBI): domain Eukaryota; kingdom Metazoa; phylum Arthropoda; class Insecta; order Diptera; family Cecidomyiidae; genus Contarinia; species Contarinia nasturtii. The sequence continues at coordinate 2,686,938 of NW_022198340.1, read as the reverse complement.
GGTTGGAATTCGAATTTTCCATCGTAAATATGAAATCTACTGGTATAAGTTTTCAGCACTGGTATGTATCGTCGACATGGTTGTATCAATTTTGATCAATCCAGTGGGTCCATAATATATAGAAATAGCACTAAATAGTGTGCCTATCGACATGTGTATGCATCACCATGCTTTCCATCCATACTCACTTCGATCGTGTGATACGGTGCCGTGCGGAAATATCTTCCATATATTGTGTGTCGATAGGTACACTATTTAGTGATATTTCTATATATTATGGACACACTGAAATAATCTCATGATTTCAAAGAACTATCGAGAAATGTTATTTAATGCAAATACCAAATTCGTAAATTAAATGGCATTACAATTCTACGTTAGATTCTAAATCGATTGAGAGGAGCTGTCGACAACTTCCCCTCGTAATAATCTCGCCACAGGTGTACGAAAAAGTAAAAAATCGTAAAAAGTCAAATAACATATGTAGAGAATTTATTTTGTTTCCTTTCGGAATGCTGTGCTCCATTGAATTATTGCTAATAATAATAATAATTTTATTATAATTCATAAATAAAAACGAACTGATATTAATAATAATATAATGATGTGACACATATATAATTATGTACATTATTATTGAATATGAAACATTTATTTTGAGAGAGATGCTCTTCCTCAGTACATCAATCTCATTTTATTTTGTGTTTTTAGAACATATTAAATTTGTCTAGATCTCTTTCTATGTATTCGATTTTGTTCAATTCGATCTCTCTTCTTGAGTTTTGTGGATTGTGTGCATATCAAAAAGTGCATATTGCATTTTAAGTGTGTTCGATCACGGTGATTTCAGGCGCTGGAATGTATCGCCACACCTGTGAGTCAATTTGTTCACCATCCATATTTAAGGCATACGTTTGGGCTAGTGCATTCATTGAATGATGTTCGTCAGTTGTCATCGAACCCACATGACTGCATTCAATGTTTGTTTTAAAACGGCCAGCCGTAAAGAAAATTGCCGAACATTCATGCGACACTTTCTCATTGACTTTTAACGATTTGATATGAATACTGGAATGAATATTTTGAATTCGTTAGAAAATAGCAAAAAATTTACCAAAATAAAGACATAAGTAGACAGAAAGTCAACGGCACTTACTTATTCGGTCCAGATAATGCGACTCTAGTTTCCAGTTGATATTTTGACGTGCCATTCTGGTAATCTTGGTAGAATTGTATGGATAACGTCAAATCCGTTAGCTCGGTCAGCGATTGATTCTCTATATCGATATGAAGCGGAATGCTTTGGCCGGTTGCACATGAGATTTCTGATATTGCTGGCATTTCCTTACCATTTATTGTAACATCTGCAAATTATAAAGATCGATTTAGTGAATGAGTCGCGTGTCGAATATTAGAACATTGTGTACTTACTCCATTTAAGCGGGGCAACAGTGATGATGCTTAACATGGCCGATGATAATGTGATACCACGCAGCGATGCTGTGCCCATAATTTCCGTTCCAAGAAGTGACCAGTTCAATTGCACTGAATCAGATATGTGTTTCGAACAGAATTGTTGCATAAGGTCCGCATCGCTTTTATACACATGAAAATCTACAGACACAAAGTTTTTAAATTAATTTTGTTCCACATGTCGAGAAGAATGAAAAAAATGGTCAATGTATAATGAGAAAAGTACGCACTTGTTTGATCGTTATCATTTTCTAGATGTTGATCGCGCCTAAATAGTGGACATCGTTCAACGGGGACAGGTACACGACAACTCTCTCGTGCTTCAATAACGATATTTTTATTCGTCGTATAGTTAAGCATCATTTCTTGAGCCGTCAAATTATTCACATCCAAAACTAAATAGAATTGTGACGATCTGTGCGGAAAATGTGATAAAACTTAATTGGACGAAACCACGAAAAAGAAGAAAAAATAAAACATTTACGTTTCAGCCGGCAATACGTCCCAGTTGGTAATTTGAACACTAGACAAAAATTCCAAATTAAACAGTACGGCACAGTTACGGCAATGACCCTTTTCGAATCCTTCGCCGCCCGAATAGCGAAATCGAAATTGTGCCTCTAGTTGGCGTGCATTCGATCCAGAAGCACCTTGACTGTATGTGACTAGCGATGAATGTCCCGAATGTGTTTTCGATCTGAAGCTTGAATTAAGTTCGTTTCTTTTTGGCAAATTAATGGGTGATCCCATGCGACTTGGCAAACTCGTATGGCCCGATATCGAAAGTGCACTCATGCCACCGGTCAAACTGTTATATTGGGCATCGGTTGTTATTTGCCCACCGTTGTGTTGTGATGATGACATGAGCGACGGTGCATTTACTGTACTGCCTATATTTATTGGTCCCAAAAAATCAGCATAACCAACGATTTTCAATTTAAATTTCAGCGATTGATTTGGCTTAAGCGGCAATTGTGATTGAATCTCTTTTGATGACCATGAAAATACTAAATCTTGTGTTTTTGCATCCAAAGATGAATGCATTGTTTCTTCAAGATGCTCTATTGCTATGTTGCTACAATTTAGTAATGTTAATGTGCATTCAGTCGTTTCGCCGCAGTACAATGAAATATTGGTCGATGTGATAATGTTGTCGGTTTGTGTGATACATGCCAATGTGTCCATTGGCAGACACGATGTCTTTATTTCAAGCCGAGGAAGAGCCGGAATTATTTCTACGTGGAATGATGGTGGAAATTGCGATAAACGATCACGATCTCGATTCATATGCTTTAACCGGCAATTCGATTTGACACCCAACGTATGCGTACTGTAACCGAGTATTTCGAGTGAACCATGCTCAATGGGTGTACCTCGTAATGTGATTGTTGATGCTGAAAGTGCTGACAGTGTGGTTGTTTCAGGAAGCGATTCGAATACTATGCCATTTGTCAAGAGACGCATATCGAACACTTGCAATTCAAATGGAAGCGGATTTTTCAATGTGACCGAAACATCACACATTTCATTTTGAACCCATTGGAATGCTGCAATAAATGAATTTTAATTTATTATTTTCAATAAAATGAAAAGTCAATTCGTCACTTACATATTTTGCCGTCATTTTTCTTTGATCGACGGTCAATCGAATTGAAATGTATGGGCGTAAATAGAAATGGTCCTGTGTCAACTTTGGCTGTACTAATTTTATGCGGACGCAAATATGCTGGTAGATTTTTTACTCGCAACTGCTGGCAAAATGGCAAATCGGTGAGATTTGCAGGCGGAATGACGGTACCATCTTCTAACACAAGCGGAACGGGAGCTCCTTCACACTGTGCACTCAGGCTCTAAAATTGTGTACAGAAATGCGTTATAACAAGTTATATTGAAGAGCTTGATGAGAAAAATGTGGGCTTTGCACTCACCTGAAGTTGTGATGAGTATTCCTTTTGTTCATTTGACGATAAATGCGGCCACATTGTTTGTAATAAAAAGGTCATGTGTCGTGTTGCAAGTGCTGAATGTCCGATTCTTCGTGCGGCGGCAACAAGTTGTTGCAATAAATCGATTTGTAAACACTTCCATCCAGCGTTATTTTCAATCACCTCCAGTGGATCTAGCGACAATTTATGACCCGGAAAGCTTTCCAACATAAGCCGATAGCTTCGATTCCAGTCGGGATTTGTGTTGCTCTGCGCAACATGTCTCCATGATGCCAGCCGTTGGCAAAATGCTGCTTTTCGCATGAATCCAATACGTTGATAGAGTTCGGTCAACACTTCAAATCGTTGTACACGCTCTTGTTCGGTCAAATTCAAATTAATGTACAATACATTTTGTAAGAATACGGCCACATCCAAATATCGATTTTGTTCAATGCAAATTCGGGCCGCTTTTAATGCTGCTTCAGTCTCAATAATACCAGCATGTCGATATTTGCTGTAGTTAATGATCGCTTCACGATATCTGGCCACAAAATCACTTGGCTGCAAAATATTCGATGGATTATTATTATTGCTTTGCAATTTATCAATGGAAACGGTGTGATTGGTTGACAATGGTGAACTGCCCGTCGATGAACCGGAAACCGTCGACGTAACCGATGATGCCGATGACGTTGACGATGACGATGTGAGCGTTGCCAAATTGTTAACTTTTAGTGAAGCGTCTGTTTCCAAGGTGATGGCCAAATTTGATTTTTTATTGAGTATTTGTTCGGATAAATTCTCTTGACTTTGACTCGTCGAACGTGCTATGCTCAATTTTTGCGCTGAATTCTCTTGCAGACTAGCATTCCGTTGAAATGACATTGTATATCGTACGTGTGGATACAGTAAAATAGCGGATGCAGCACATAAACCTTCATTGGCCGCACCTAGCCACAATGAATCGCTTATGGCGCGCAATGTTTCACAAGCCGCATGAAATAGATTTAAACTTTCGGCCACAAGGCCGGCTTGTAATGTTAAATCTGCCAAATTTTTTGTTACACGGCCAACACAACGCTTTCGCATATTTCGTGTGTCCATGTCCAAGCCGATGAAGTCTTTTTTCTCGAATGGCGCCAATAACAATGGCACTTTATCCAGTTTCTCATGCGATCGATCCAAACGCTTTTTCTCCAATATCCAAAACAACGAATTTATGAAATCGGTTATGAATGATTCCAGATCAACGCATTGACCATTTTCAGCGTAAAAGGTGACATTGCTTTTGAAATTTGTTGGTGTTGTATATGAATTTTTCAGTATTTTACTATCGTATGAATCATCATTTATTGATTGTTGAGTATTCTCATTGTCTTTTGAGTTAAATTTTGTATCACTAACACTTTCCGGCAAATCATCCAAGCCGGTACTCAATAACACTGGATCTTCATTGTCTTCGGTGGGGTTTGCATCATTTTTGGCATTTTGCGCGGATGCAAATAGTACACAACGCGAATCGAACAATGTATTGGTGTATTTTACTTTGAGTGATTCATGAACGCGACACATTTCATTCAATTCTGTTTGTGAATCAAACTTTCCCACCGTTATCAAACCGAGCAGCCGTCGATGCGTTTGAAAATCACCCCATTCATTATTCTCCACGGGATAGTCACGAACATATCGAACCCAAATATCTCGCGTACTACCCGACGAATCTATCCGAAAAAGTGAAGAACATTTTTGTTGAAGAAGAAAAAAAAAACAAAGTCCAAAGTACAAGAATAAGTGAATACCTTTTATTTTGACATTATTCACTAGTTGGATTCGTTCAAATATTTTTTGCAGTGAACGTGGCTTTGACGGTCCAATGCCGCGAATTAAAATCAACAGACATGAGTGATGGTGAGCTTGTTGTTCATAGTCTGGATGTGACATACTTCATTTTCATGAAACGAAATGGAATTAGTTTATTTAACAGTGACATGAATTGGTTTACAATTATAGTTCATACCTTGGCTCACCCGAACCATGCGACAACATATAACTAACCGATGATCTCATTTAAAACTTCGAAAAATTGCACTCCAAATATTTTCGAGTGCATTCAGTTTACTGTGGCGTTGGAGCTCTTTTGTTGTTCTTTCTATCGATTTTAATTGAATATCGAATGAACAGAGAAATTACACACACTGGGCGTGTTTGTGTGCGTGTTTATGTATGTTTGTAAGAAATAAACAACAAAGAAAAAACAAAACAGAACTCAAACAAGGTCGTAACAAAAAGAAAATAATAAATTATATGGGTTCTGTCATCGTGAGCATTGCACACGGATAGAATGAATTTTTCGATTACGTGTCTGCCCCCTTTTTTTGCGCACAGATTTGCATGAATTCATATCATTCACAGACAATACTATGAATATACAATCTCTCAAAGATTTTACATAATTTCTTCACTGAATTTAATTGCCGGCCAATACAAGTGCACACTCCTTTTTCATGCTGGCCCAACGTTGAAAAAAATACGATTCGTTTTGTCAAATTTCGTCTTCAAAACAAAAGAATCAGAGAAAATATCAACAAAAGAAATAAATCCGATTTTATATTCGACACCTTGAACTCTAAAACATGTCAAATTTAGTTTGTCTTATTCCGTCATCAAGTCATCTATCACATTGGCGCTATGCACATATTACAGGCATGTTCTAATTTTCACACGACCAGTGACATCTGTTGATAGTAGCGGTGAAATGAGTGTATTTTTTTTAATTGTATTTGTGTTTATGCATATGTGTATGTGTATGAATAAAAGGTTTGATAAATTTTATTCAAAAAAGATCCATTTCAAGGCAAAACGTTCGTTTACAAATTCAACTATTCGACTTAAAAAGTATCTCAAGAGAAAACGTACAAAAAAGAGCGTAAATTCAAACTGCAATCATTGTGCAATCCTGTTTGGATTGTACTAAAACTCGATTTTCGGCAATGTATCTATGTGCATCGCAAGTATTCGGTTTGTTTTCATTGAGTTGGGCATTTTATTGTCGTGCAGTTGGTAAAATTGTTTAAACATACAATACTCATAACTTCAGTCGATGCACTTCATTCATCCAAATTGCACCAAATTCACATTCATTCTTTTCGCTTTATTTTAATATAATTTTGTAAATTTGAGGTCATTTCGTAACCATCCTTCGTTCAATGCATATATAATTTTAAAATTAGTGCACCGTTTCCACACCTTATTTTTTCTTCTTCGGGTTTTTTTTTTGTTTTCGTAACTGTGTCACAACTACATATTAATCATGTTGAAATATTCGGTTGCATATTTCGTGGTAGTTCTGTTTGGTGAGTTCATTTATAAACGAAATCAGTGCATATCTCACATCGTAACTTGTTGTGCCCATATTGAGTGCACACTAATTGATTCTAATTCTGATTGATGTGTTATCTATTTTAGTTGCAAGCTATGTAGAATGCGGTGTGTATCCACGGCTCTCGTCGTATCAACAGCAACCGACTGGTCGTTTGGTATACGGTCAACAATACGAACACTATCCAATTTCAAATAGGAGAATCTCACCTAATAATCCAATTGATCAATTACAAAGTGGTTCAGCACATAAAATTAATCCGCGAACAACTGGCAGTGGTTTGTCAGCATGGGGGCTAATTACGATCATTATGCTAATCATTGTGGTTGGTATGGGTGGATATTATGGTATTATTTGTTATCCATTGATCTGTAAAGAGGAACGAAACTACGATATTATGGATGCAGCATCAACAACGGCCAGCGCAAACACACCCACGCGATCCGGCGATTTTGAAAAACCCGGCAATTATAGTTCGCGATCAACCACACCAAGTGTAATCATCAATACATAAAATTTTAAATTATGACCTGATCGAATTCACGTCGATTTATGATTCGAAGAAAAAAGAAAACAATTCAGAACTCGTAACTCTAAGTTGCCTAACCGAATGTATCATCGCATGCATTTATTTTTACAAAACAATTGTTAAGAAAACACCACCTTTTCGGCCATACATGAAATCCAATTTTTTATGCTTTGGATTAGTCTTTTGCGCAGTTAATTTAGTATATAGACTTATTTAAGACTGAGAAATTTCAACTTTTTACATTCTCACCCAGAAGTATTTCTTAAAAAAAAATGACCATTTTTTTAATACAAAAACAAACACCGAATTTTTTTCGATGCATTTATTTTGTAGCGACCATTTTTTTTCAATTGGAATTTTAATTTGATGTAATAAAATGAGATATAATTTAATAAAAAAATATCGTTTTTCTTTTTCGAAAACAAAAACAGCCCAAAATTTATACGAAAAAACATTGAGATAATTTTATTGTTTGAAAGTTTTATCTTACGTACATTTAATCTACTATCAGTTTTTCCATTCTTTTAAATTGTAAATGATGACTTTTTTTGTTATTATTCTTACACTTGGTTCCTAATCATAAGATTAAGTAAAATGTTAAATTGTGGATATATTTCACAGTTTTGGTTACACGTTTTCTTTTTTATAGTTAAGCTGACATTGTTGCAAGTTGTTGAGAGCGGAATCGATGTGAACAAAAACGCACACAATTTATTTATTTTTTTTTTAATTTCTATACTTCGAAGACCCGATTTAGTTTTTTGTTTTTGTGCCTAATATATATGCTACACGTAAAATTTACAATTCGTCTTTGTCATCGAGAACAACATCAGACAAATCGATGTCTTCTTCTTCTGGCAGTTGACCGTCTTTGCCGTCCCATGGCTCGACGTTATTTATTTTAGGAATGGCTGCACCGCGCACAGGAGCCGTCTGACCACGCCCGAATGAGATATCACGCAAGAATTCATAGATACCTTCGGCTGAGAATGAACCACGCAATGATGTGTACTTTAGTTTTTTGTAGTTAACAGCTGCCATTGCTGGATATCCGAAACCGCCAATTTCAAGAGCATCTTCGACATTTTGTTGTTTTCCACCCTCGGTCCAGAGCCAACCCCATGATTGTTTCTTGAACTTTTCGGCTGAATTTTTCAAAATTTTTATGTAATCGTTACGGCATTTTGAGTCGCAGTCTAGAATGTGAGGCAACACCGATACGACACACAAGGCTTTATTTTCACATGCCTTTTTGGATACTTCTTCTGATGTCAATTCATAGACCTCTGGAGCTGGAATGCTGTTGTACGACAAGAAACGATGTGATTAAAAAATGAATGCAGTTCGTTCAGTTTAGACTAGATAAATTTACCTTTCTGTGTATTTGTCCAATGCCCAGTTGACAATGTCGCCAGAAGTTCGGCCACCGTCGTAGTTTGCAGCATCACTTCGTGATTTTACGCCACCCGGGAAGAATTTAATTGTTGGATACCCTTGTACACTGTATTCTTGAGCTTTGGCTTGATGAACTGTTGCATCCAATGCACCCAATTTGACTTTTCCTTTAAGTTCTTTTGCAGCTTTCGCCCATTCTGGTGCCAAATTTTTGCAATGACCACACCATGGAGCAAAGAACTATTTAATAAATGGGAAAAAAATAAGTGTTACATTCAATAAATGGTTTCTTGAATGAAAATCAAAAAAATTGAATCAAATGTATTGACGAAAGATCAAGACGATTTAATACCTCGACAAGCCAAACATCATCGCTTTGAAGAACCAATTTATCAAAGTTTGAATCGGTCAATTCAATAACATCGCTGCTACCACCGCTTCCACTGCTACCACCACTACCGCGACCTCCCAATTTCTCCGACACCTTCTTCTTGGCTTCAGCCAGTGCAGCGTCGGCAATAGCTTGTGCGGTTCTCTGTTGATTGTAATCAGTTGGGGTGCGTTTGTTGGCACCGAATATCTTGATTGTTGGGAAACCTTATGTAAACAAAAGCCACGTATTTAATTACGTCATACAATTGCAATCGATAACGAAATGTCTACCTCTTGGTCGATCAACATACCTTGTACTCCATATTGTCCTCCAAGTGATTTGTGTTCGTCGGCATTTACTGCACCAACCTTGGCGATACCTTTTAAAGCGCTGGCAACTTTCGTATATTCTGGTACAAGTTGTTGACAATGTCCACACCATGGAGCATAGAACTAAACGAGCGAAAAATTTCGTTTTAAAATTGCTGAAATTATTCACATTTCTTTAATGTATTTACCTCAACTACCCAAATTTCATCACTTTGAATAACTAATCGATCGAAATTGGACGGTGTAAGTTCGACAACGTCGCCTTTATCGTAGAAGGCAAACGTGGGCACCAAAACACAAACTGAAATTGAAACAAAGAAATTGTGAAATTCGTTGGCTTCTCGACAAAGAAGATGCTCTTAAAATGGCACTCACGTAAGAAAAACACGTAGACGTTATTCATGTTGTTGCTGGAACCAGCCCACGTATATTAACAATATAATATCTGTTTTCAAAAAAGGCAAAAAAATCTATTCCATTACACTCATAGCAACAGCGTTTTTTTTTCAAAGAAAATCTTTAATAGAATACAACGTTTTCCATTGATTTGAAAATGATTTGCAATATTTACCCGTCTAAATAAAATTTCACAACGAAATTACTAGAATAATATAAATTATGATGTGTTTACGCTAAATGCCGACTGATAAATGAACAGTTTTTGTAGTCAATAGACTATTCACAAGTGCTGGTGAGCTGTCAAGCAGCCGTGGTGTTTTGTGATTGGTCCAAATGTTTGTACACAACTTCCACATGGTATAGCACGACCTCTAGTGAACATGTATAAAACTTATTTGCTGGAGCAAAATCTTTTATTCGTTTTATATATTTTTATAATTGATTTGAAACGTGTTTTAAAAGTCTAATGAATTGAATAAATGTGTACGATTGCCAATTAAAATCTTTGAACTTTGAGCAAGTATAAAAAAAATTGTTTTTTATCTTCTTATTCAACATTTGAAAAAAAAATATATTGTTGACATCGAGTTGCTTTTTGATACAAATCATCAGTTATATGATTTCATCATCGAACAATTATTTGGTAGCCGGCTTGCTCGTAGTTGCTCCCTTCATTGCATCGCATTGATATTGAATTGGTGTTTTGGTTGGTGTATCATTGTGTTCGCGAACCAATTTCATCATTTCTTCAACAACCGAATCCAAAAATTGCGTTCTATTTCCACTTGGCGCTACTCCCGGTACGTAGTCAGTATTTGTGACATCGATGAAATTAAATTGATTCGGTTTACCCTTGGGCTGAACTGGTTTAAATTCTTCAATGGGATCTTTGTTATGGCTTGGATTTCTGAAAATTGAAAGTGTCGTTAAAAAGCTGCTTGAAATGAGATCATCTGTCTTCGTATTACCCATATTTTATAAAATTGGAAAATAATGTTTGCAAATTGTTGATTGCTGTGAAAATTTTTGTGCATTCCGGATCTCGTCCATTATATTCTTTGAATTGCGGATATATAGAATTATATCGGCGACATCTAAATAGGTAACATTGTTCGTCTCCATGACCAGCTCCTCCATAATTTGTGTTATAAATATTTATCATCGTTTGTACTGAAAATCTAAAAAAAAATATGTTTCATTGTCAATAAATACGAAACTTAGGAAATCATTGTCATTAGTATTGTGTCCACTCCCACAGATAAGGGTACATACTGATGGTAAAATGTGTCTGCCTTGGAAATAGCAACATGATGCTCTATCCATTTTTCGATGAAATAAGTCCAGTAAAGATCAGAATCTAGTATAATACGGTGTAGGGAACGTTGATGGGGGCTACTTTCGGTGTAATCGCCAAAATAAAAGTCACGAATTCGTTGCAATAAGTTTTTAAGATACTTTGGCTGTAAATGGGATATTGATATCTTGATTTTTGTTTCTTTCTTACAAACACTCTTCACTCACTTTCTTCGCGATGATATTGTTGTATCCAAAAACTGGAAAATCAATATTAAAATCCTTCAAATATGCGTTGACCACATTTGAATCACTATAATTGGCTTCCTCATCTTTCATCATTTGTTCCTAACGATGGACCAAAATAAACGAAATAAATGAAATTGCCGAATAAAACGTTGAATACCCACATATTTTGTGATGGTGAAATAAGCTGGCTTTTTGATTTTTTTGTATTTTTGAAGTGCGAACAGAGGTTCATTGAAAATGAATTGTTGCTTTGCATTTGACTCTGGAAATAAAAGAAACGTTGAATTCAAATAAAATGTGAGCTATCAAATGGGAAAATATTTACTTTCAACGATTGGAGCCCAAGGTAATAGATGTTCATCAACAGTTTCCGCTGTGAATTTGGTGATTTCATTAACATCGACTTTCTTGAGAAATTTAATCAGCTTAGGTAAATTCGGTCTTCCCGGATGGAATTTATTGTAAAAAATCTCCATCAAACATTGATGATCACCCTTTTGATAATCTCCAATACTATTTGGTGTTCCGCTTATGCTCAAAATTTGATTATAGTATTTTGATGATTTCTTGTTAATTTGATGCAAACCAACAGACTGTGAGCCTTGAAATTGGAAAATATTACAAAAAACTTTAAAATCCACCTTTTTGCCATATAAAAAAGACTCACCCGAGCTCATGCCACCTATAGTAATTCGATTTTTATCGCCGCCAAAAGCTTCGATATTTTCATAAATCCATTTCATGGCCAATTGCTGATCTTTCAATCCCATATTACCAGAATAGTCTGGCGTTCCCAATGACATGAATCCCAGTATTCCGGTTCGATAGTTTGCTGTTACAAGAATAATTTCACGTTCAATCTGAAAATCGGGACCGTATCGGCTGTCATCGCCACTTCCACCCGTAAATCGTCCACCGTGAATAAAGAATAAAACTGGCAGCTTTTCCGTGTGATTGACGCTTGGAACGAAAACGTTCAAAAACAGACAGTCTTCGCTACACGGCGGAGATTGTCTAAGTCGTTGACTGCACATATTTCCATAATCAAATGCATTGAGTGGTTCTGACCATGGTTCCACTGGCACAGGTGCCTATACACAACATTTCATTTATACATTTACGCTAACAACATTTTCGTGGGTATTTCTCCGAATTCAATTAATATTTCCCGTATGAAGAATTACCTTGAATCTAAGCTCACCGACCGGAGGCTTCGCATAAGGAATTCCTCGAAAAGAGTAGAATGGTTTTTGATACCATATTGTCCTTTGGAGCAAACCATTTATTGGTCCACTTTTTGTCACAACCGGCTCGCTTAGATCTTGACTGTTCACAAACGCAGTCACAAACAAAACAAATGTAATTAGTCGCAACATTTTTAATTTAAAAAAAAAGATTAACAGTACAATGCAAAATTCAAATATTTATTGATTGAGCTTCGGTTTGTTGTGGATCTTTTATAGGCAAAAATTTGAATTTGGAACATATGGCAAGATAACATTCCAAACCTGGCATTTCATTAAAGTACAGACTTAATTATTGCTTACGTTACCGTATAACAACAAATGACTTTGAGATAATTTGTTGATTCCATTATCATTTACACTGTACAAAACTTCTAGCTAATTTCTTTATTGATGAAATATACTTTCGTATTTAAAAACAATACGTTGGAATGTGTTTACATCAATAATGCACGTCATTAATTTAAGCATACTCGTGCAATTTGTTTAAATTCAAAGAGTGTATGTTTTGCTCCGTGAAATCGATGAGAACTAATAAAATGAATTCAAACAAATCATTTCAAGTATTGTTTTAATATTTTAACCAAGCATTCACAAAGAATTACATCAATACACAACATCGAATGAGTTTTTCTAGAATTATACACCATATAATTTCGAAAAGCGCTTTGTGTATACTATACATATACACTGTGTAGTATGAAAATTTATACGCGCTAAATTTTAATTATAAAAATGTGTAAAACAATTACTCTGAAAATGAATAAATTTCAACAATATAAAAGAACTTAAGGAGAGGCTTTATCACATCGCATCTCTCTCCATTAGGATTTAAAGACAATTTCAATCAGACTTTAGGTTTGAGCTATGGATATAGCGGCTGCTATTTCATAGCTGCTATTCGTAGGCGCTATTTATCTCGTTTTAATGCATTTATGCATATTGTGCGTTATTTTCTACATCTCTCTCGTACTCACATTCAAATGTACATAAGAATAGTAGGCTATGATATTCCTACTCGGTGTTACACACAGCACACGAATTAAATAGCGCCTATGAATAGCACCTATAAAATAGCAGCCGCTATATGCATATCTCGAGCCTAATGTCTGATTTCAATTCACTATTTTATTTTATTTCTTTTTATTTTAAGCAGATAGAATTTTTATGATATACATTATTAATAAGTTATAATTGTGAGCCTATTTGCTCGAAGGAAGCATCATTCTATCGCATTGATATTGAATTGGTGTTTTGGTTGGTGTGTCATTGTGTTCGCGAACCAATTTCATCATTTCTACAACAACCGAATCCAAAAATTGCATTCTATTTCCACTTGGCGCTACTCCCGGTACGTAGTCAGTATTTGTGACATCGATGAAATTAAATTGATTCGGTTTACTCCTGGGCTGAACTGGTTTAAAATTTAAAATTCTTCAATGGGATCTTTGTTATGGCTTGGATTTCTGAAAATTGAAAGTGTCGTTAAAAAGGTGCTTAAAATGAGACATCATCTGTCTTCGTATTACCCATATTTTATAAAATTAGAAAATAATGTTTGCAAATAACATTCCAAAGATTCTTTCTTGTGCTATAAGAGACGGTCTTGTTGTAATACAATGTTATATAATTTGCTATATTTTACAGTACAAAAACCTCACAAACTTTTAGTAATTTCAAAAATGTATTGATCCTTGGGTATAATATTTACATCAATACAAAACGACAAAGCTGCTCAAGTATTAATTGGGGCACACGTGTACATTAAGTCTCTTTTTTATTTCTCTCTTGAGTGTAAAAGAAAAATTATAATATTGCTGGGGCAACGAATATTCTTAATATATTCTGAAAACACATCATATATAAAAGGCAGTCCAGACATGTCATGGCAATAAAACCTCAATCAATAACAATGATAAAATTGGTGAATTATTACGTCCATAACACCGTGTCATGATAATGATATAATCTCCCGGCGGAGATTCATATTTTTTGCTATTGACAGTCAAATGATATCCAAATGCATAATAGCCGACCATATCCAACGCAGAACTCTTAAAATATTGCATCAAAAAATAAATAATTGTTATTTTCAAAAAAAATCTCCTCGTAGCAAAAAATCTTAAATTAATTGATCTTGATAAATGATTAGTCATGGGCGATTATTAATCTTTTTACGGATCAAGGAGCAGCTGTCGATAAATCAACTTTTAAATTGATTGACAAAATATATGCCATTATCATTGTTTTGTTTCAAGTTCAACCAGACGATGATGCAATTATATGGACAGGTGTTTTTTATAAAATCTGATCACCAATGACGCCAAACGTGTGTATTATCCTGTTTCTGGTATAAATACAGCGTCACGTTATCGAAGTCTGGTTTAGTTGAATAAATTCTCAGTGGACTATTGACCGAAAAAATTCGCGATTCTTTCATTTTCTGCACAAAATAAAAATTGTCTGATAAATTATTAAAAAAAATGTTGTCTGAAGCATTGAAGAATACTTTGCATCGAGTGGCAAAAGATGAAGGATTTGGTGAATATGAAATTGAAACGAAAATTGGTTCAAGTCATGGTGATAATTACGTTGGTATTTTGATTGCGGTGACAATATCTGGAACAAAAAATGTAAATAATCAAAGCAAATACGAGGAGTTGTCGTTGATTTGTAAAACGCCACCAGTGGATGAAAACCGTAGAAAGATCCTCAAATCAAATTTGGTATTCGATCGTGAAATTTATGTTTATTCAAAATTATTACCCGCTTTCACCAGTTTTCAACAAAATCAAGGACTTAGCGAGGCTGACTCATTTTTGTCATTTCCAAAAGTGTACGCGTGTGAAGCAAATGAAAAAGATGGAAATTATATTTTAATTATGGAAGATATGAGATCGAAAAATTACGAAATGTGGCCCAAGGAAAAAGAAATTTCTCTTGATCATGAGCTGCGCATCATGACAGAATTGGGAAAATTTAATGGTGTTGCATTTGCAATGAAAACTCAACGACCAGATCAATTCGCCGAATTCAATCAAATGAACGATCTTTTTGTGGATGTTGTGAGTCGTGGATTATTTCGGTCGTTAGTGTTGAAATCAATCGAGAGAGCAGCAAATGCATTAAAAAATCCGAAATACAAACAATTCATGAACAATATTCGGAGCAATTGCGAACAAAAATTGGAGTATTATTTATCTGGGACATGCAACAAAGATTTCACTGTAATCGGACACTCGGATTGTTGGTCAAACAACTTTTTATTCCAGTATTTCGATAAAAATGTACGTATGACATACACCCAATGACATTGGATCATTTATCATGACAGTTTTATATCATTCTTTTTTTTATAGAAGACCCAATTGAAGTCCATTTGCTTTTTGGACTGGCAGTTCACACATTCCTGTTCACCCGCCCTTGATTTGCTATACAACATTTTTTCTTCAACTGATAAGAACTTCCGTGAAAAGCACTATGAACAGTTACTACAAGCTTATCACTCTTCGTTGAGCACGACAATCGAGAAACTTGGAAGCGATCCAGATGGATTGTTTAGCTACGAAAATTTACAAAATGAATTGAAGAAATTCGGTGAATTTACACTTTTAGTAGTTCCGATGCTACTATTAGTCAAAATTACGAATCCAAAAGATATAAAGCCGATAGGCGATTATTCGGCATGCGTTGAGAGAGGAGAAGAAATTGATCTAATAAACAACCTCGATGAAGAAACTCAAGAAAAATTTAGTGGGTTAATCAACGACCTTTTTGATGATCTTGTGCGTTTGGGGTATATAAATATATAACAGCTGCTTGTTGATTCAACTGGCAAGCTGTGTGAGGTCATTGACATATTCGCAAATGAATTAAAATAAAATAGAAACCGTTATAAACAGTTGTCTTTTTAATCAGAGTTACTCAGTGAAAACGTCTTTCAGTAAGAGCTGAACGAATAAATACTTGAAAATTAGGAACAACACATCGTCAACGACTCAAATCTTCTGTGTTTTTGACTGGTTAATCGACAACCAACTTCATGTTAAATTAACGATTCAAAAGATATTGTAGTTTGTCATTTAAATTGTTCTATTTAATGTATTTTAAAATCAAATTAATTTAAAGAAGTCATTAAAAAAATAACTGATTTCAACTTCATAGAATAATAAAGGTTCTTTAATATTTCTCTTATTTTGTGTTTGTTTTTAATACTTTTTCCCTCTCGCACACGCACTATGCTTCTCTCTTTCTTGATTCGTCGTACTAGATTGTATTACTTTACACATACATACATTCATACAGATGGATTTGTCATTGTTGACGATAATCTGTATTGAAATCAAGAAAGCCCAAGTTGTTTATGGTTCCAATAATCTCTTCTCACTTTGACGTATACATAATAACAGTGATATTAGCATTTAGAATGTTCATTTGAACGGCGGTAACTCAGACACGTCGACACTCTTTGAGCAGAAAGTTTTCGTGTAAACTATAATGTCACATCGGTCTAGGTGAATGTCATTTGCCTGATGAAGACAAAGAATTTTTGTGAAAAACGTGATTATAATCATCAAACATTTTCTTATTAGTAATTAATTTGTTTAAGACGAAAAAGTAAAAGACTGAACAAAAAAATGCGACGCGGACGCATTCAATTGATTAAAATAGCAATCGGTGCAATAATTGTGTTGGCGGTATTTTACTTCCTATTTTCTGATTCAAATGTACATTCACGAGCCAAAAGTGCAATTTCATCTCGGTTTACGGCCGAAAAACCAAGAGAACGGCCAGTCTTTTCAAAAGGAGGTAATTTACTAATTTTATGCGAATGATTAATAATTGCATTTTCCTAAACATATTCCGTCCGTCTTCCAGAATTAGGAAATTATGAACCAAAACACGAGGAAAAAAGAGAAGGTCCCGGTGAATATGGTGAAGCCTATAGTTTACCAGAAGATAAGCAAAATTTAGCGGATGCATCAGAAATGGAGTATGGCATGAATATTGCCTGTTCGGATGAGATCTCATTGGATCGTGCTGTCAAAGATACACGGTTAGAGGAGTGTAAACATTGGAATTATGCAAAAGATCTGCCTACCACCTCAGTTATTATTGTATTTCACAATGAAGGTTGGTCAGTACTTTTGCGAACGGTTCACTCGGTATTGAATCGAACGCCAAAGCATATTTTACACGAAATTCTGCTGGTCGATGACTTTTCGGATAAGGAAAATTTAAAAGATAAACTCACAAATTACATTGAGCGATTCAATGGGAAAGTGCGTTTAATACGAAATTCAGAAAGAGAAGGCTTGATTCGAACACGTAGCAGAGGTGCGAAAGAAGCAACCGGTGAAGTGATTGTATTTTTAGATGCACATTGTGAAGTAAATACCAACTGGTTGCCTCCGTTGCTTGCACCAATCTATGCTGATCGAACTGTTATGACAGTGCCCGTCATTGATGGCATTGACCATAAAACATTCGAATATCGTCCAGTTTATTCTGATGGCCATCATTATCGCGGGTAAGTGACATCTCGAGATCAAACATTCGATTTTCATTGTTTCTAATTCAATTATTTCGAAATAGTATTTTTGAATGGGGCATGCTGTATAAGGAGAATGAAGTTCCGGCAAGAGAACAAAAGCGGCGACAGTACAATTCTGAACCATACAAAAGCCCGACCCATGCAGGTGGCTTGTTTGCAATCAATCGAGATTTCTTCCTCGAGCTTGGTACTTATGACCCCGGTCTTCTGGTGTGGGGCGGAGAGAATTTTGAGCTTTCTTTTAAAATATGGCAATGCGGAGGAAGTATTGAATGGTATGCAAATCCATTCGTTTACGAATTTATTCAAAATTTTTGATATTTATTTATCATTATTATTTATAGGGTTCCATGCAGTAGAGTGGGGCACGTGTATAGAGGATTCATGCCATACAACTTTGGTAAGTGTACCATGCAAAAAACTAGACAGACCGCAGAATTGAAACTCAAATTGTTTGAATTCCATTAAAGAAGAGGAAGGTGTTTTTGAACCAAATTGTGACTTTTCCTATTTTTTGTTTCAGGAAAATTGGCCGAAAAGAAAAAGGGACCATTAATTACAATCAACTATAAACGTGTGATTGAAACATGGTTTGATGATAAATACAAAGAGTTCTTCTATACTCGCGAGCCGTTGGCACGTTACTTAGATATGGGCGATATAACCGAACAGTTGGCATTGAAAGAGAAACTACAGTGCAAAAGTTTCCAATGGTTTATGGATAATGTGGCTTACGACGTCTTCGATAAATTTCCACAACTTCCACCTAATTTACATTGGGGTGAACTGCGTTCGGTCGCGACTGAAATGTGTAAGTGATACGATAAAATCAAATTGTCGACTATTTTTCTCTACTGAATTCTCAATCAATATAGGTATGGATGCAATGGGTCGACAACCACCGTCAATAATGGGTCTTCAACATTGTCACGGACATGGCAATAATCAATTATTACGATTGAATGCCGCTGGACAGCTTGGAGTTGGTGAGTTCTAATTAAAGTTACTTGTTAACGAAAGCAATTTAATTCAAAATATCGATTATTTGCATAGGTGAGAGATGTGTTGAAGCAGATCGACAGGGTGTTAAATTGGCGTTCTGTCGCTTGGGTACGGTAGACGGTCCATGGACATATGATGAGAAATCCAGAACGATTTTGCACAGGTCGCAGAAACGATGCCTTGGTGTTCATCCGCAAACACATCAAATGTCATTACAACCGTGTGACGTCAACAATGCCTATCATCAATGGGTTTTCAAAACCACTCGTCCGAGCTGGGCACGGGATGACTAAACAAACGGCGAAACTTATTTTCATTTTGGGTTGGTTGAAAGTATAGTGATAGTAAATCTTAAATGTATTGCATAGCAATCTCTCTAACGCTTTGCCGTTCCTGATTTGTTTCGTCAAGCAAATGTAATAGATAGAAAAGAACAATCAATTTACAATATATTTATTATTAAAAGAGAAATAGATATGTGGATCAAAGACTTTTTTAATTTTGTACATTTCGTTTTTTTATGAAAATAAAATTTTCCTTTAAAAAAAGATTTATAGCTATAAACAACAAACTTAACTTTGTTAATAAGAAACCTGTTCCCAATAAAGAAAAAAAAGAAAATGTTCAACTTTAAAGTTCTTTGTGTTTTTTTTTTATTTTTTCGAAAGTCGCCGGTATAACAAAAGATTTTTTTTTTCTTTTCAAGTATAAAAAGGGGGAAAACAAATTCAAATGTTTTCAATAGTAAAAAATAGGCAGTTATCGCAAATAACTAGTCTTAAGACTAGACACTATGTTTGTTTTTATAAAAGAATGTGACTATTTTTTGTTTTCTTGCAACTTTTCCTTCATTCTGCGCAACAACACATCAAATGAATCATCAGTATCCTTTGGCTGCTTTTGTGGACTTGTACTAGGTGTGTCAGCACTACGGAACCCGAAGCCAGTATTATCTAGAAGTGATGTATTTTTCACATTTAATTCACAACGTTCAATCACAAATGCATGACGGGTGAACTTACCCAAATCGAAATACTTTTCACGACAGAAGGCACGACGGCCCCCAAAACTAATATCGTAATGACGAATGGCTGGATTTTTGGAACTGTCATCGATGGCAGTATATGCATCGGCTGGTCGCAAAAATGTGATAAATCCATATCTCATTTTGGTTCTGTGAATTCGAAAAATCAACAAACCAAACAAAGTTGAATGTCATTTCAAAGTTGTAATGAAAATCATTTAAACTTACTGTTTGTAATGTATTGACACATTTTTTATTTGACCATATACTGAAAATTTTCGCCGTAATTCTTCTTTTGTGGTTTCTTCCTCGATGCGTCCGACATATACAATTCGCCGTTCTTCTGTAATGGAAAACATTCAGAATGAAAATACCACCGGTTGAATTTCAATTCTTTAAAATAGAAAAGTGTGCAAATACAAAGCTATGACAGCGATGACAGTTGATGCATTTGAACTGTGCACGGTAACACAACCTCAAAATTTGCAACGTTCTTTTTTTTCATCTTAATTTTAAACATTGATTTTGCACTGACTTCTTTATATGCTAATAGTACTAAAAATACATGTAAAAGTAAAAAGAAAAATAATTTCACAAACCTGGTGAATTGTTTCGTTTGATCGGTGGCATATGTCTATAATTACTGCGTCGTGAATTGTTCGATGTTGTACGTTTTCTGTAGTATTGTTGATCGTCACCGTAATATGATTTCGATGAACTACCGCCGTAGCTATTTAATGAACGTGGTGATGCGCTCGACACATATGTATCGGAGCTGCTCGATGATTGCGATGTTGTGGATGAATCGGTTGAGGTAGTTGAAGTATTACTACTGCTTGACAATGATCGGCTAATTGTACGATGTCTACTCGAATATCTATCGTATTTGGATGATGAATAATGACTCGATTCTCTGCGCTGTCGTCTACGTCGAACGGTGTTATGTTCAATGAAATCTGAATGTCGTGAACGTCTCTGAATCGTTTTATTTTCTTCGTCACTATAATAACTAGACTCAGATAAATGGCTTGGAACGCGATAGTTGCGATGCATACGATTTTTGCTATCCGAACGCATAAAGTGCAATTCATTCGGTATACTGTTCATACGTTTTTCGGTCAATGTTAATTGCTTTTTCGATAAGGGCACCCATTTTTCCAACGGCGGAAATTGAAAGTATGGATCAGTTTGTACGGACGTTGAAACCTTTTTTGGTTGTACACGATCTTTACGCAAATGCATAATAACTTTATTTTCACCATGCTCTGGTTTCTCTTCGTTGTTCTCCTTTTTATGCGATGCTTCTGAAGAAGGTTCTTTTTTACCATTTTGTAGTTCGATATTATGATTCTTTTTCAATATAACATCCTGAATACTTGATATTAGAGACATGGACGAAATTTTTGAATTTGCACGTTCAACCGATGTTTGAATATCCGACAGCAATACCGATGACTTTACCGAATTGACATCTTTCATTTCGGACGATTGAATGAATGACAGTTCTGGAATTGATATATCTGTATTGCAAGCCATTGAAACGATGATAATCTCTTCGTACATCGAATCTACAGCCATTGTACTATTCGAAGCTGCATCACCGTTGGCATTATTGCTTTCTTGATTTTGTGTTTCGCCCTCAGCGGGTTCGGTTTTTATATTAACTAGCAAACCATCGGAAGGGCCGGAACCAACGTGTGACATCTTTAAACTCTTTCGTTTCAAGTATTCTTGAAGATTTAGTTTTCGTTTTGAACTTGATTCAACCTTACTTTCTTCTATGATCAACACATCTCGTGCCACACTCTCTTGAACATCACTTTCTTTAACATCTTTTATTTCGGTGATTTCTTGAACTACCGTGACTTTTACCACTTTATCGACTGTTTCGATTGCTTCATTTTTGCCAAACACTTCTTCGCATTTATTTGATTTGTCACTGAACGCTCGTTTTGTGGGTAACTCTTGCACTGCAGCCTTAACTGGCTGTAATTTGCGTTCGGTCAGCTCATTGAATGGGTATACTTTTACTTCATTTGACACTGCGGTGCTGTTTGAAATTGATTTATTTTTGTCATGTGAAAAAATTTTGAACTTGGCCGGATTGTGTAATAAAATATTCGATTTAATCAAACGTTTTTGCTGTTCCAAATTACTTTTTTTCGAAATCGGTTGTTTCTTCTTCGCTACCAGTTTGGCATTTGTCACAAGTGCTTTAGCGAAATCGGTTGAATCCATACTGCTATTGTCAATAACAGTTGGTTTACTTTTTCCATTCGATATCTTTTTACTGTCCGCAATTTTCTTAACACATTCTTCTTCATGACATGATCTCTTCTCGAAATCATTTTCTGGTGACATTTTCTTAATGCGATTAACTTCATGGATAATGTCCGGTTTTTCTTTAAAAGTGTCTTTTGGTGATGGTGTTGGTTCGCTGTTCACCTCGATATCAGAATCGGATTCGGACTCCGTATCGGTGTCGGAATCGGTATAAATTTGATGAAATCTATCTTGCTTAAAACTTTTATCACGTTCACAATTATCACTCGGTTCGTTACAGTTATAATATTTGGCTGTTATATGAATATCTTTGCCACGACCAACGCCCAGTCGTTTAATTGAATGTGATGCAACTTTTGGTTGTTTGTCGTTCTCGCGTTCCGTTGGTATCGAGCCTGGCATTGACAATGTCTTAAGTAATTTCCCTTTGTTCATAGGACGGTCAGACAGCAATTGTTGCTTTAACATATTTCTAAGGCCCTTTCCCTGAAATTTTTGTTGACCACTTTTGGTGGTCGCATGGTTGTTGGCATTTGAATCAATGCGATCGACAGTTTCTTTAGTACGGCAGACTGGTTGCTGCTTTGCTATTTTGGCACCACGTTTATCAACGATTGGACTCCACACTGGGTCAACATCTTTGCTTAGCTTACGTTTACTACTATCATCGTTTACATGATTTATACTGTTCTTTATTGTACTAGTCTCATTCTCATCATCACTATCACTAGTCTCTATGAATTCGCGTGATAAGTTTTTCCTTTTTCGTCGATTACTGGCTGGTGTTTTTGCTACTTTGTCATGGGCCAAATTCTTTTGGGCAACAGGCATTCGTGATAAATCACGTTTTATCGGTGTTTGATTGCATTCCAAATGGCCAAAATCACTGATCGATATTAAACGACGACGAGCTGCTGATGCGTCAATTATTGGAGATAACAGCAACGATGTACTCTCACCGCCAATGTAGCTAGCCAAATCGAATTGATCGTTTGTAAATAGAATTTCATCAACGTGCGTATCAATTGGAAATTCTTCATCAATATTCAACGTTATTATATCAAAGTCATCCTTCGATGTTTGTGCGTCGAACGAAGCCTGTACACTGAATGTGGTAGCATTTTTTGACATATTTACACATTGTTTATTGGCTATGTCGTCATCGGATTCACTTGACGATTCGGAATCGGATGTTGTTTCCGTGTAAAAGTTATTCGGATCTATTGCAATGATTTCAACATCCTGAAAAAAAGCAATAATTTCATTAAATCGAGGCATATTCAAATGAACCCGATTACAGAATGAACTCGAAACTCACTTGTAGCTCAAATTCGTCATCGTTTTCGTTGGCAAATTCAAAACCATTGGATAATTGATTTTCTACTTGTATCGCTGTCGACTTTAATCTGTGAATTTCGATTAAAAATATTAATTTAAATTCAATTTCGAATATTTCATTTGTGCCATAGACTCGATGCTTACTCAGATTGTTCAGTGGTGACTCCTGACATATTGTATGCATAATTTCCGAATTGAATGCTTGCGTTGCATGTGCCACCATCCATTGAAATATTTCCGAATCTTAAAAGAAAGACAGAACAAAATTGTAATTGTTGTTGTGTAAGAAGACAAAAGAAAACTCGGTTCGAGTGAAAGCCAAAACGTTAGTTTGACATTGACTAAACTATTATCAGACAAATTCTTTTTAGTTTCGAAAACAGCGACGATGATTGGTCAACACTCGCTCATCAGCATCAATTTATTTATAAACCATTTAGTTTGTAGCATCAATGATAAAATCTCGCTTCTTTCGCTTTATGACGTCACTAATCAAACATAAACTACTTTACATATGTAACGCATGCCACATTTTGAATATATCGGATCGCATTCGAAATTATGTAAAAACGATCTTATATGAATTAGAATTCATTGGCTGCATACTGTACGTGATCACCGAAAAAAAAATGTATGTACTCAACACAAAAATCATATGATTTGAAAGCATTGGCTGTGACAAAGTTGTTTTTAATTTTGAAAAATATACACAACGACATATTGACATTTTTGATGGGTTGACAGGCACGTTGTCTTGTTTCGCACACTTTTTTTTAAAGACATGCGGCATTTATATATTAAAAAAAAAATCAAATAACTCAAAACGAATCACAAAATGAAAAATGATAAAATTTGCTGATGCATCGCATTCCAAGACAGTTTGAATTACAATGTAAACCATTAAATTCTGACCAGTCACATTTGTCAACAAAATTTCAACATATTGTATGTTTCATAGAAATGTGCTTCGATGTAGAAAATGTTACCTTTATTTATTTCTTCAAAATTCTCTATCCTTTCGACAGATATTGTGTCAGGATCACTCACTGAACTAAATTTCTTTTTCTCTAAACAATTATTCTATTTAATGTGATAAACGTAGGGTTATTTCCACATAGTCTATTTTTTCACGTGTGGCACAGCACACGCATCAGATCGTTCTTTCACCAAAATTCAATTCACTTTAAAATACTTTCAAAATTCAAATGCCAAACACAAATATTTATGATTTTCAGTGATAAATCAATCGAACGGAGATTTATCTTTGTGCTGTTCGAATACACGGAATTTATGTTTGATTTAGTTCAATTATTTTGAAATTGTTTGACCGATTCACGTGTACAACATATAATACAGCAGGAAAATCGCGAAAAAACTAAAGTCGCTACAATACACGTTGCTGCGTTCATGTGGAGATGCTATACATAAAACCAATACACACATGAATGGCACACAATGAAACAAGGCGACTTTGTATTGAATGAGGAAATAAAATGTTAGGTTAGACCGACGATGTAAAGTGGTTTGCGGGTGTGCAACTCACTAATACATGTACACGCACCATGCTTATGCTCGCATTCCAACAGACTTGTGTACAGCTTCATCTCCATGGTTTGAGGTAAACACAATAGAGAGCGATAAAGACGACAACGTGCTTTCTCTTATTGACTATTATTTATACCATGCCCTTTTCAGATCTTCGTTCACATTCGAAACAACACATACACACACGCACATCGAAAATCAGGACAATATTTATTTTCAATTTTTTTTTCATTTTCTGATAATAACTACAGATGTAAGTTGTTGTTTTTTTTTTTTGCAAAAAGAAAAATTTATTATATATTTATTCCTGATTTTTTTTTTGTGAAAAAATATATTTTTCAACCGTACATTTTTTTATCTTGAAATTGCCGGTAAAAGATTTGACAGGTGAAATGTGAACAAGCCATTTTGACACATAAATTCATTCAAGTTGTAATGCTCACATTTTGACATTTCCCAATCAACCAAATGTGTATTTTGAAGTGAGTTTTATTTGTTCCGTGAAAGAAAAATTGAAATAAATAAAAAAAATATGAATACGATGCAAAAGGAAGATACCGTTCAGGCAGTTTTGATAGCCGATGTCTATGATAAAAAACTTCAACCGTTTGTGAATGAAGGCAGCACTGTAAGTTTAAATTATGTTTTTTTTTTTCAAATTTAATGCCAATTACCATATGATGTAAACGTAGACGAATATAATGCAATAAAAAAATTCATTCACAGAGCTTGCTGCCGCTGGTAAATACGCCTATGATTGATTACGCTCTGGAAGCGTTAAATAGATCGTTAGTCGAAGAGGTTTTTCTATTTGCAACTAATCATGTCGATGAAATTAAGGCGCACATCAAGTAAGTAACTGAATTTCGCTTTAATGTCCACAAGAAAATAAAATTCCAATAAATATTGTTCGATTTTTTTCATTGTAGCAAAAGAATAGGGGAAAAATGTACGTGGTCAATTCAAATGGTGGTCCAGGTGGTTGGATCTGATGGATGCCATTGCTTGGGTGATGCTTTGCGTGATTTGTACGCCAAGCGATTGCTGCGAAAGCATTTCATTCTATTGAATGCTGACACAGTCACTAATGCCAACTTACACACCATTCTTCAAACTCACATGTAAGTTGACCTAAAAATGTCAAAGAATTTCGATTCTATTTAAAAAAAATATTCTCTTTCAGTAAAAAATGTGCATTCGATGAAGGTACCTCGATGACGGTAGTGTATAAAAAATCGGCGCCCGGAATTTCCACCGGTCAAGAGGTTATAATTGCAAACGATGCTCGAACGAAGCGAATGTTGTTCCATCAACGTGTCAAAGCCAATACAAAAACATCGCGGTATTGTGATTTTCCATTAGAGATTTTTTCAAATTCCGACGTTGAAATAAGACATGATTTATGCGATCCGGATATTGCAATCTGTGCACCATCCGTTCTTTCGTTGTTTGCCGATAATTTTGATTTTCAAACTCGCGACGATTTCATTCGTGGACTTTTAATCAACGAAGAGATATTGGCGAGCACCATTTATGTGGCTGAATTGTCCAGCCAACAATATGCGGCCACAGTAAAGGATTGGCAAATGTATCGAATTGTTAGGTGAGTTCTTTGTTTATTGACAATATTTCAGATGTGAAATAAAAAAACTTTTCTTGTTCGTTGTAGTCACGATATCATCAATCGATGGGCTTATCCCTTAGTTCCCGATATGGGAATTTGCAGTTTGCGACAAGAGTACATGTTTTTACGAAACAATGTATATCGCAGTAGAACCGTTCAATTAGCCCGCAGCGCTATATCAAGGGAAAATGTTGTTATCAACGATGATTGTATCGTTGGCGATGGGAGTGAGCTAGGAAATGCAGTCATCGGAAAAAATTGCAAAATCGGACGAAATTGTGTACTCGAAAATGCGTATATATTTGATAATGTTGAAATTGGAGATAAGTGTGTGCTTAAGGACTGTGTAATTGGAAAGAATACAAAAGTTGAAAATACATCAAGCATTCACAGTGGAGCAGTTATTGGCAGCAATTGTATCATTCCCAAAGATATAGAAAAGGAATTCGTTGTTGCACAGGCTGGCACTGATGAATATGACGATGGTATGCGATGTTTTCTTTAAAAAAGTACTTTTCCAAAATATTTCCGTTCAAATCGATTTTTAAATTGTCTGTCATTGTAGCAACTTACAAGAAGATCGGCGAACACGCGTACATCATGAAACTAAGCGAGACTGAGAAAATTGCAAAAACCGGTGCCGATTCAGACGAAGAAAGTGTATGCGCCGAATTGAATAATCTTCATATGACAGAGCGTGTTTATAAATACGAGAGCAGCATTTATAGTTCAAGTGACGATGGTTCTGAATCGAATAGAGATTCTCCTGTAATGCTCGACGATGCCAATAGTACGTTCACTTACCTTAAATTTCATCAAAATCAAATATTTATACAAAAATTTATTGTTTTTCTTCACACATCAGTTTTCCTAGGTGAAGTAATCGATTCGCTTGAACGCGGCTTCAAAGAGAAAACCAAATCCGAATATCTGGTGCTGGAAATAAATTCATCACGTTATGCATACAATATGTCATTATCTGAAGTGAATTTCTATGTGGTTAAGGCATTACTCAATTTGTATCCAATTAAAGATGAATCAAATGGAAATGTTTTAACGGCATTCAATCAAATATTTGCACAACTTCACGGTGTACTGAAAAACTATATACGCGGAGCAGAAGCCATGGACGATTGCTTAAAAGCTATTGAGGTTTGTTTGCCCATTTCATTTAAATATTCATGATGTGAAGACGTACACGCAACAAATGTAAATTTTATTTGTACAATTTGTAGGAGAGTTGCCATCAAAATGAGAAATTAAAATCGAAAATCGCGCAAATCATTCACTTCTTATACGACAAGGAAATTATAACCGAAGAAAGCATTCTTTCATGGCACGATGAACTCGATGATGATAAAGAATGGATTCGAAGCTCATTAGCTAAATTAATTGAATGGTTGAATGCATCGAGTGAAGAAGAATCAAGTGGTGACGACGAATGAAGAAGTTAATGGCGTAGAACGGAAATTTGCGTGCATAAAAATGTACACGGTCATGTGAATATGTCGGCCTTCATCTATTCACCCCAACGATTCTCATTGCTATCTAATTACTGAAAACAAAATAACAAAAAAACAACAACATTTGTACCGAGAAATAAAGAAGTAAAAAAAAGAGCATTGTTTGATTTTATTTTCAATGGTTTGTTCTTATTTTTCTTTATTCATATAAATAAATTATTTTCCATCGTCTGTGTTTAGATGATGATTATAAAGCCATGCTCGGTACTTTTACTTTAATTATTAGGCACTATTCATAATGATCATTTTAATGATAATGTCTATTAATTTCATTTTGTTAAATTTCTATTGCCTTTACCGACTCAATTTTTTTTTTTTTTGAATTTGTCGTCGGTTTATCGTTGATCCAAATTATATCGAAATACCGTTAAATAAATTAACCATACAATGAAACACTATAAAAACAATATCTGACTAAACAAATGATTTCTTCTACCTATATTTAAAAATGTGAAGATGTTTTTTTTTGTTTGCTTCGTTCAAATTCGTTTGATGTGGTATGTGCAATTAGATTTTAATTATATTACTATCCTAAATTGCCATTGTTGTATCACTGGTATGCAAGTGGTTCTGCAATCTCTTTCATTCTCTCCAATTCAAGCACACACACACTCAATCAAATTCTCTTGCATTCTGCATATTTACCTCATATATGCAACGAGAATCAAGCGAAAAAGAATTGAATGGAATTGCGAATGTGCATTTTAGGCATTGGAATGGATCAATCAAAACTTAAATCAAATAAAACATCTAACTGTTGTTGTTAGTTTTTGCAATAAAAAATAAAGTTGGTATTTTTTTTGCGTGTCTAGTGCAAGTGGTTAGCTGAGCTAACCTAGCTTGTCCGTAATAAAAAGCTGGAAGCATGTTTCTGCATAAATAATGATAACAACATATTTTAAAATAGGTGTATGTGTGTGTGTGCTCTGTTTATTTCAATATATTGCATGAGATTCCATTGACTGCGTTTGCATTTTGTGTGCGTTCTTTCAGTGTATGTTCCTCTATTCGTTTACTTCATCGTTATGTTATTAACCGTTTTTTCTATCACTTTGTTGTTCGTTTTGTGCAGCAAGACCAGCAACGGCGGCCGCTGTATTGTCGGCAAATGGAAATTGAACTAAGGGATTGAAAATCGTACCCATCAATGTGTCTTCGTTTTCGGCTTTTTTATAGCCCCACATTGACATCGCTTCGGTACAATGCTTTTGAATTTGTTCAATTTCATACCAACTTAAATCGCGCATCCAATGAAATGGTGCTGTTTTTGAGTCTCGAAATGTCGAACTTACGCCACCAATATCGGTGCGAGTATGTGAATCTAAAAATTCTTCAACATCCGCATCGAACGGTAATCCGTAAAAGTTCAATATTTCTTTCGTCATTTTGAATGGGTCCAACGACAGATCTTCGTATCGTATTGCTTTAAAGCGTAATGGATATTTATTTGTTAAGATTTCGGCCGCTTTGTAATCGGATACCATGTCTTTACATAATATTGCCGGACTATCACAGTCACTCTGCCCGGGACACCAGTCACGATGTTTTCGTGATTGAATCGTTGCACGCGGATCGCGGATCAGTAAAACTATTCGTACATTTAATGCAGGATCGATGAGTAAAGGTTCAGACAGTGCGGCACGTAATCGCACCACTTTCATACTTTGGAAGGGAAATAGGCGACAGAAGGGATTTAGGAAATTTGGTTCCCAACAAAATTGCGGATAAAGTTGACAATTTTTCCACAAACGTGTATTGTGTGTGAATAGAAAATGATGCCCTTGGCCATAATCGAGGTATTCATCCAATCCGGTGTAGTTGCACTTCAACAATTGACGAAGCGTATTGATGGCTTCGGTTGAATCTGGGGGTCCACGTATCTGTTGTATGTCGTAGTACAATAATGGCTCGTAATGGTAATAGTTGCCGGGCATCGCATTTAAAATATCACCAAGGAACGTCGAACCCGATCTCCATGTCGATAAAATAACTATGAAAAAATAACAAGAAGAAAAAATAATTTTGTTATGATTATTTTACGGATTTTTTTTATTGAATCACTTTTTTAATACAAAATATACACGGAAAACATGTGCTTGCATAAAGTTTTGATTGAGGTAGGTTCGAGATTGAAAACAACTGTTTCGCAATGAAATAGTTGTTAGTGTTAATTATAACTCATCAATGTGGAATCATTTTCTGAATTTTTCCACAATAATTACGTTAACAACTATAAAATCAAATTAAACATTAAAATGGAATGCAAATGATGAAGAGAGCAACAGTTGACAAACCTGATTATTTGTGAAGCGCGGTACAATAAAAACAGATGGGTAACAATCACATCAATTTATAATTTCCAAACAAAAATTTAGATGTTCCCCCTGAATCAACATGAAAATTGCTGAGTTCCAACGCATTAAAAGCGGTGGTCTTCAAAATAGGTCGCGATTATTAATAAATAATTATTATGAAAAATGTGCAAACAAATTCATCGAAAACTAGATTATTTTGGGAGAAATTCCGACTTTTGTGGCTGATGTTTAGCAAGAGTTGATGGATAATCGATTGAAAGTCATACTGTATATTAAAAACAAGATATACATATCTCACTGTGAGATTCTCACATGTGTGAAATTCATACAAAGTAAATAGATAGGTAGACATCTACAGATATAGATCGCAAATCGCGACGATTTAATGCATCTTTCAAGACGCTGTGCATGCTAATGGTGTCATTGTTTCAAATGAATTAAAATATTTGTATTCATGGCTGCGATATTTTTTGCTTCTCAATATTCATTTCACACAATCACACCATTGCTATGACTGGCATACACACAGTCTGATAAAAGAGATACCTTAATCAGTCATTATTAGCGATATTTATCTGTTTATTTAGAGTGTATGGTGAAATTAGTGAAAACACGTATCGGAAGTTGAGAAAATCGATTAATGGAACATTTTTGTCGGCCCGTTTTATCTTTATAAATGTTGTGCGGTCTTGATTATGATGTTTTTGTATAAATCTTATAAACATATCTGCATATCAGTTGTCAAATGTTGTTCTATTCACAATTTGTATTGAATTTATAACTCTCTCTTTCTCATTTAAAAGAGAAAGAAATTTCAAAATAAAATGTCCGTGTCGACGGATTAATTCCGCCGATTTACAGATAATGATGCGAATGATTCATGCCACAGTCGACTCAAAATAAAGGAAAATCAATAATGGAAATAATGGTATTTACATTAATTTTATTTTATTTGATCAATCGTTTTATTTGCGAATTTTTTCGCCTTCAACTCGTTAACCCATTTTCTAAAGTAAATGAATAAATGATTGGACTTTTTGTTTTCATTGAATAAAATACCGGTTATGAGAATGAGAAATGTATAAAAAGTGGTATGTATTATTTAAATGACTATACTTTATTGAAATCATAGTCATATAAACAAGTGCAATGTCATTAGATGCGACCTTTTTTCAAAACATAAAACGAAATGCATGACACAATTCGATGTGAACTCACCACTTTGGATTGGTTGTCCGTTGGTCTCTGGTGTTAGGGCTGATAGCCCAATCATTTGATCGGTATACTCAAAATCTTTCATTTTCGATGCAATTCGTTGTCGTTGTGCCTCAACGATGTCTTCAATTCTCACAGTCATATTTATGAAATTGGTGGTTGCAACGGTTGCTGATTCTGATGTTTGTGCACCACCGATAAACCTATGATGCGAACGTTGTTCGGTATTATGCGGATGCATGATATGGTTATATTTTGCACTATGTCGATTTGCATTGTCGATTGCATTATAATTATTGTTGTTATTGTTTGCATAATAATTTTGTTGATTGTATTGTCGATGTGAATTGTGAATTTTGATGGTTCGCATAAATTCGTCGGGTGGTGCAGATGAGAATGGAGACAGTGAGATTCGATTGCTGGCATAGATCAATAGAATACATAAAACAATGATGACGCATAGCGCCACCGAATTCAATCGACGTGCCATTCGTGTCATTGGATTTCAAGAAGAAACAAAAAAATTTATAAATTATTTTCCCGGTTTAAAAATACACCCACTTTGCACGAAACGTGTACACACACTTTCACCCGATACATTCAAATAAATTGACTCTTTCGGGCAATTTGGAGCAAATGGATTATTTTCTTTAATGCGCAATGTTTCTTAAAGAAAATGATTTGATTTAGTGTAATTTCACCGCTTCGATTTAAAGCGTCGCAATTGTTGGAAATAATGTCACACTTAAATTACTGGCGATCCAATTAAGAGGTTCGGGTCACTCAAATCAAATCAATAATCAATATTTTAAAACTGTTCTTGATGTACGATTGTATTTAGTGATACATGAACGAGCTGTTTATTACCAGCTAATTTTTGAATGTCCAACGCATACACAGAGAGCGAAATGAAGTGCAACACAATCTTAATACAGCGCTATTTTCTTGCATTCAACGTCATAGAAATATGTACACATCATAATTGTTTATCAATTACATTCAAATTCACATGCACTTTGCCTACGTTTAGGTTTAGATATGATCTTTGCGTATTCAAATATAAAAAAGTTCTCTTCATGAGTAAATATGAAATGACATTCTCTCATTAAAATGTCTGCTAAGATGATATTTCATTTGAGGTCATCATTACTGACTGTTTATTTGCCACTCACACATTGTCCTTAAATCATTTACATACTTAGTACAAGTAAATTGCATTGGTTTATTACACATTAAAACACATCACATCATATAAATTGATTTTTTTGTCGTTTCGTGACTAGTCCCTCGACGATTGGCTCAATCTCGTGCGAGTGCTAATTCAATTTTCAGATTTCACGTTTATGTACAATTTTTGCACTATCTTTGCACTGTTAAATAATGAGCACATCTCATTTGGCTGTTGTTTTTCCTTTTCGTCACCATTTTTAATGAAACCCGAAACAAAAATTAAAATGCCGTTTCCGTACGACTCTGACTACAAACGACTGTGTTCACACAATTTTATTTCTAATGTTTGCGTCGCTGCAGTATTTTTGACATGATTTCTTTGCACTAAATCATGTTGTTTCTTTTTTTTCTTTTACATTCACCCAATTTTTTAGATTCATATTTTGTGTCACGAGATATTTGCAACATAACACTCACACACCGTAGCATTTTACATGTTTGCAGTGAAATTCATTATTGTTCTTTTCAGCCTTTTCCCATCCGCATTATGTTAGTTTTGTGTTTTTTTTTTCCTTTGCTACGCTATTCTATTCGAATTGCTGTGCTGTTGAAAACAAATAGCGTCACGAACCGAATGAAAACATGTGAGCGAGCATAGGTTTTATCGCATAAACACACACAAAAAAAAAAAACAACGACGAAGAAGAAAAGAAACAAATAACTATATAACTTTCAATATGTTAGTTTTTCTCGTTTTTGTGTTATATTCCATTTCTTTTCGTTTCTTTTTCACATTCGAAAAAGTCGAACGCGTACGGATGTGAGAACAGTTTGAATGAAAAAACCAAAATATCAAGAGAAAAGCATTGCTTTGTGACTTTTATAAAGTCGCGATGCGCGCATTCAACTATGTGTAATGTGTATACATTGATTGCATGTATGTGTGATAAGTGACAGGTAAAGTATATATGTATCATCGCAATCGCATTCAGCGTATGAGGGGGACAGAGACAGCTCTATATGCAATATGTACTACTTATGCTATGTTTGTCAAATATTTATAGAACACCGAAAAACAGTGAATTCAATTGCAATTCAATTTTATTCAAAACTCTTATACTTTATTTATGGACTCAACTTTGAAATTGAAAATAATGAAATATTTCATTTGCATTCTTCGTGGAACGGTTCCAATAAACGGAAATCACGCCAAGTTGGTGGATATGAGTTCAGCAAATAATTTCCACATTTTTTGCATGGCTCACTGAAGAGCTTGAGGTAACTATTTAACCATGCCTACAACGAAGAAAAAGGAAGAAAAAAAGTTTCAAATTATTTATCTCTTGGGTACATGGACCAATTTTCATAAATACCATGAAGAATTTCACTGCTAAATCCGGCAACGTTGGGCTGTAGAAATGAAGCATTGCCGAATGTGTGTGATCTTGAACTTTACGGAAGACTTGATGTCTTGATTCTGCCCATAAATCATCATCAAATGTTTCATCATAACCTTTCACCGTAACCCATTCGATCATAATTCCTTTGAAGATAAGAACTGCTTTCAGCACATGACCCAATGTTATCTATAAAATGATGAAACTTTAATTTTCAAACGAAATTATTCTCAGCAAATAAAGATCACTTACATGAACTATGGCATTTGTAGCATGTGGCCGCGTTATATTTATGGTCATGTCGTTAAATGACCGCTCAATGTTGGTCAAAACACTGTCGAAATGTCTGCAATAACAAAGAATTCTGAAAAAATGCGTTCTTTGACAATAACAATAAGTGTACAAAACTTACGACGGTGGTATGTTATGACAAGAGCCCAAGGGTCGTCGACGTTTGTTTGAGTTGCTATTATAAGATCGCTTCAGTGAATTTGCGTGTAAAACGGTTGCAGCTATCGTACCATAATCATGAACCTAAAGAAAATATTGTTCAGTATTCTTGAAGAAACATTACGCCAGATTGGACATTACCTTGTCGATCCATTTGTAGCTGTTGACCAATTGTGAATAGAGTGCTTGCCGGTCTTGTGACAGTTCTTGGACCAAAAATGAAGTATTTCCAAGTGTAAGCGGCGCTGGTGGTGTGCTAAGACTGTTTACCGTCGATTCCAAGTCCCTAAAAATTGAAATTTCCAACAAAATATATTTTTTCAATAGATAACTCGACCACGAAATGAAAGTATATAAGACACTACCTCAAATAACCATTTGTTGTTGTTAGAAGCTCTTGAAGTTCGTGCAAAAATTTATTGTCACCATGTTCTTCTCCGTGTTCAATACGAATTCCACCACCGAGCGATTC
Organism: Contarinia nasturtii; assembly: GCF_009176525.2. Classification (NCBI taxonomy): domain Eukaryota; kingdom Metazoa; phylum Arthropoda; class Insecta; order Diptera; family Cecidomyiidae; genus Contarinia; species Contarinia nasturtii. The sequence goes on along the minus strand of NW_022198340.1, from coordinate 2,651,435 downwards.
AAAGATTTGACCAACATTTGTTCGAAGTAACTTCAATGAATTTAACGCTGAATGCAATTGATCCATTTTGTTATCTTTTAATAAAACTTTTGATAAAAGTTTGTTGATGTTGTATCCCGGCTTCGATGAACTGTAATATGTCAGTATTTGACACCATCAACAATCACATTTCACCCTATCGGAAACCAATCGGAACACTGAAATACAATACAATATTCAGTGTATACCAAAAAATAATGACAGAAACATTGTCTGTTTACATGGTATTCGTGATCAGATGTAATTTAAATTTTGCATAAAGATTCAATGTTATTTTGAAGAATTCGATAAACATCGGCAAAAGTATAAATTACAACAATTTGTATTTAGTTGTGAAATACACAATTTTGCGCACAAAGCAAGTAACTTCAAATAATTCCTATTTGACTTTTTTCATTCTCATTTATGCTGACTTTCTTTAGTTTCCTTTAACTTCTGACGTTTCCTCAAATCAATTTCACATCTTTCAATTTCGAATAGATTTTCTTGTGAATAAATTATTTTAATCTACATTTGGAATCGAACCAATTGAAAATAAAAAAAGAAAAATCGCTACCAAAAGAGTGTATTATGCCAACGGATAGATGGCGGCACAAGACTGGCAATCGGGGCAACTTCACGTCAAACCTGCCAGTCTGATCAAAATAATAGTATTTATGTTGCTTGTTGACTCAACATGATCAAATAACAAATACTGAACTTATATTTTCATTTTTTTTGACCAGGAATAATCGTTTTCCACTATTATATTTTGTATTGTCCGGAATATTATTCGTTGCAATGGAAATCAATAAAATTTATATAGTTTTAGCTGTTTTGTCTATCTTTTGCTTTGCAAATGGTGAGTAACTAAGGTTCTTATGTTAATGGGAGTGGCAATTAATAAGCACTGTGTCAGAATATACCAAAGTCATCAACTTCAATTTATAACAATTTTTTTTGAGAAAATCGTCAATTCTTCGTGTTTTACAGTTCTATCGATCCGATGTTATCAATGTTCAACACAAACTGATGTAAAAGGCGTCGACAGTTGTGGTGCATACAAAAAGTTCAATGCATCCGAGCACATTGCAATTGAATGCAACAGTGACGAATCGCATATGCCCGGATCGTTTTGCATGAAGGTCGTCCAACAAGGCCCGAGGGGTTTCATTTGTAAGTAACAGATTTGTCAACAATTTGTTTCGAATTAAAAATGTGGAAATTTATTTATTTTGAAGGGGACGGTCGATGGCGACATGTAATACGTCGATGTGCATCGGTTGCAGACACAGGTGTCACAGGCGTGTGCAATTGGGGAGTCTATGAAAATGGTGACTATTGGGAGGAATGTTATTGCTCACACGATGCCTGTAATGGATCTGACCAGAATCGAATCTCAACGATTGCCATCATTATTAGTACACTCGTAATGTACGCAGTTACCGCACGAAACTAGATGCACTTGATCATTTAATTTAAGTAAAAAAAAACCGCAGTTTATATTCAATTTCAGAAGAATCCGTCCATTTTGAAATGAAATTGTTTAAAATCAATCATTCCGTCCTCTCTTTTTGGAAGAGAATCTCTTTTTTATATTTACAAAATGCATTTTAAATTACAATAAAATGCCGAGTTGGACTCGGTCAATTAGATCAAAAACCACAACAAATCGCTCGTTTAAATCATTTATTTTAGAAATAGTAAAAGACCTACAAAATTTAAAAAAGAACATTTAAAAATAGAATAGAAATCCTTCGGATGGATTTTTCTTTGTTTTCCTCAGGCTTTTTACGCTTTTGGAATTTCTAATAAAATATGTCATTATTCTAGACTGTATTGCTGAGATTCTTACATCATAATACTCCGAATACTGGAATTGATGGATAATGGACGGTTTTTTTACTGTTGACATACCACTGATAATAAGTAACTAATTCAATAAACAAATAGGCACAATGGTAGATTATTCAAAAACTATTTGAATTGAGATTTCATTTAAATGAATGATGTTGCTTGCTCTAACGGCACTATGGAATTTCGTTCAGACCTTTGGTGCGTAATTACGTGCACAGTAATTGTGGTAGGTATTTAAATAAGACTATTGAAACACCAGCAATCAATGTGAATATGCTTGAACTTATGATGCCGGCCGAGTTGCATCCGTCTTTGCTATTACATTGACAGTATTCCATAAAGATGTTGAATGTGCCGGTTCGCATTAAGCAAAAACGTTCATCGCCAACGATGCCTGGTTCACCCATAAACGCACAGCTTCGAAAGTAACGCCATTCACCATTCACTGCAAAACAATCAAAATATGCACTTAATATTCAATGTAACCATTGGAAAAAAGTTGTACACACATACCCTTTTGTCGAATTTTGCGGCACATAGTCGCTTTTACATCTTTCAAATGTTCCAACGATTGCACCTGTTTGCAGTCTGTGATCGAAAGAGTACTGTTGTCAAATGGATCGGCGCATTTTGGATCGGAATCAGATCGGCATTCCCAGCATTTTATGCACAAGCCTATTTGAATTAAGAATTTGAATTGGGAACATTAAAAAAACTAATTTTTCACATGTGAAAATTAAATCGATCATTAAATTGCGTATATAATTCAATGTAGAGTTGCGTATATAACCTCACTTGTTGACACATATCAAACATAAATTAAAAATGGGCAGTGGCTTTTTTGTAGTATGTAATATTCTTTGGTTGTTTTGTTGATTGTCTTTCAATCAACCGTACAACACTTCACAGTTTGTAACTTTAACTTACCTTTTTCAACACAAAATGCAAGAAATATGATTCCAATGACCAAATGAAAGTTATTCATTTTAATTTTGTTATATATTTTTCGAATAATTGATGTATGTTTACTATAGCGAATGGTTCTGATTCAAGCAACAGTTTCGTTGTGTTTTTTTTTTCTTTTTCTTTGGACGTTTTTGATGTGGTGTGTATGTGTATGTGGTTGATTTGGTGTGTCTGTATCGTGTGTGTGAATTTGAAGTTTTCTATGTATGATCACGTGATTAATGACGCCGTTTCACCACACCCAAACAATTCGAATACAGTGTATTGCTAGGCGACCGCATTTAATGACATAACTGAGCGACAATTAAGCGAGCGGAGAATATTGCTCATATTTGGAGGGGAACATGAATTGACTCTTCGTTAACTGAGGAGTGGATAGTTTAGTTTTTGGTATAAAAATGATCGTTTTTCATACGGTTCCAATAAGCATAACAAAGAACTTGTTTTGGAATAATCATAAGAGAGAAGCATTCTTTTTAAGACACCTGTAAAGTTTCTTTAAGCACCAAAATTCAAATTGCTGTTATTTGATAGTTTAAATTGTTGTTTTTTTAACAGGTTCTTGTCCATGATCGCTCATTTTCAGCTAAACATGTTCGTTCGGAGATTTTAATGTTTTCCAAGTTTTTGGGCTATGTGCTCGAAAGTTCAATTTTCAAGGTATTGTTTGCTTTAGTTTCCTACGGAGTGTCTCATATTAACCCTCTAATGTATTAATTTTTTTCGACATGAGAACTATTTTTCTATGATTATTTTGGTTTAAAATTCCTTAAAATTCGAAATTCAAAAAATTGCATAGTTTACTCAAAAAATGCTATTGACACAATTGGAGAACAATCGAAACCATTGTTTAAACTGCTATAAAATTGCTATAAACGAAGAGAGAGATATTTTTTTATCAAATTTCTGTTTTCGCGTACATCTGTGTTTATAATTAAACAACCGCTTTATTTTCACTTGTCAAATGACCGGCAAATGAAAGCCTGAACCCTGCTGAATATATTTTAATTCTTATATATTTTAGACAATAATTCATACACCCTGCCCAAAGGCAGGGCTATGCACTGAGAGGGTTAAGATTCGGTAATTAACAACCTGCCAAACGTTTCGCCAAATGAACTTGAATTTGTCGATATGGATTCATTAATTAGCGCTTCAATGTAATTCAAAACAATAAAATGTATTCATTTTTCAAGCCGCAATCATACGAAAATTTATATAAAACTAATCTTTTAAATGAAGAATATTCGAAAAAAATTAATCTTCACAAAGACCACTATTTTTTAAAATAGCATTCCATAAAATGCATGAATCATTAAATGAAAAGATTGTTCCAGGTGAATCAGGTTTTTTCAGGATTGTTCCAGGTGAATTCATAAGTACATTTGCAAATTAATCTAAATACCGGACATTTTTTCAAGAAATACTGAAATACAAATTTAACTAACAAAATATCATAAAATGTATATGCTTCAGAAAAATTGTTAACAAGAGAATCAATGCTTTAAGATGTCAAAGGTTTATATGCGATTGTGTTCAGTGGAAAAGTTCAGCTGACGGATGTAAGATCCAGTTTATTCTATTTTGATATTGTTTTTTCATAAATCACGAGCAGACCCCGTTTCGCTCGCTCTTCTAACTCCATTCAATTTAATCAGCTTCAGTTGGGTCGAATTATTCATGAATTAATGATTGCTGTTTGCTGCAATTGTCGTTTGACTCTCTGTTCAATTTTGCACTTACTTCAATTCATTTGATTCGATGCGCTGTTAGTTGAAATTGTGCTTTGAAACTATTCGCATTATTCGGGCAACACGATAGAAAAATGAATCTGCTTGGCTTCATCGTTTTAATCTGTATTTGGATGGAAGGCGGTTGTTCTCAGCCACAGCAACAACAACAACAAATAGAGAATTTAGAAAAACAACTACAAATACTACAATCGCAAGTGGACCATCAATTCCAATATTTAAAAAAGGTTTGATGTTTGTGAATGTGGATAATTCATATTGTAAATGTTTACGTTTTCCTTTTTATACCAGAAATATTTTGAAACAGTTCCTAAAAGCGAAAATATGAAGAATATGTATTTATCTATGAGAGGGAATAATGATTGTCATCGAATTATTTCAATTCATAAAGAAATAATGGTAAATTTCGATGAAAATATGTATAGAAGATTTGAAAATATCAACCCACAAATGGTGAAAGATTATAGAGAATTTTTTTCAAAGATCTTTGACGAAGCAATTCACTCAATGAATGATAGAATATTTAATCTATTCGACCATATTTCGGGAGTAGAAATATTGAATGTAACGAAAATTCAACAAAGACAAGAAAGAATTTTGCGTAACAAGGGTGGCCAATTGGATTATGAATTTTTCCGTGCAGATTATAATGAATGTCTTGAATTATTAGCAATGGATCTATCTAAGTACCTTTCATCAGATGCAGTTTCTCGTATAATTAGTTTGCATCGTATGCTATATGGGAATCGAACAGAGATTGAAACTGCATTGGTGAGTATAGTTGAATCAATGAGAGGATATGTTGTTATTGTTCTCCCTGTCTCTTTCTCAATCAATTTCATATATTTATATTTTCAGTCTTATATGTATGTTCATGCACCTGCTTCGACAATGGGATCCGTAATAGATGGAACGAGCACCTCGCACTAACGAATTCATAATAATATCAAAAAATCAACAAAAAAAAAATCAAATGGTAGATACAGAATTTCGATAGAACTTTTCAAAATCAGCTACAATTGAATAAAGTTTAGTTCTTTCCGTATCAAAGTAGTTACGTTTTTGATATCTGAATGAACAGAAAATTAACAAATTACAGTTTTCGTTTTCATCAATCTTTTATTTGTACTTGAAAATGCGATTTTTAAAATTCTCATACAAATGTTAGATTAAATTGTTATCATTGGATTGTTTTGCATCCTTCAAATATTCGTTGACCGCGCTGGAGTTAATGGAACACGGTTCAAATACATCTCTTGATGATTCTTCACCTTTCGATGTCAATATTTTGTCATAGTTATCGTTGGAATGTTCGGCAATCCAAATTGCATTGAAAGCGACATAAAATACATCGTATTGGAAATGGCTTTCTTCCACAAAATTTGAAATTGTCATTTTTGGACTTCGAAATACTATCGTTTCAGAGTCTTCTATTATGTCAATAGTGATATAGTCGGTGTCGTTTAATTTTAATCCTGAGTGATATACACTGTTAATTTTGTTCCATTTGTTGGATAAAACGATGATAATTTCTGAAGTGAATACCGCATCCGTTCTCTGCAAAAGAGGAGAATCGAAAAAACCCGAACTTGTAAACTTTTAGAAGCGGACCACATAGAACCTATCCAATACACTCCTTCTATGCTGACGGTAAAACGGCCTTTTCCTACAAAACAAAGAATCAGGAATTAGAATTGAATTATAGTTCTTTACGAAGAATTTCGTCAATTTTTTTTCCGCATTTGAGCTAATATTTTTTTCACCTGTTTTTGTGCCGCGAAATTTTTTGCATGTTTTATCAAATTTTCGGGTTAGTGGTTTTTGTCATAACACTTTTGTCATAATACTTTTGTCATAAATAGCCATGGACACATGTCCATGGGTATATCTCACCAAAGTTGGACCATGGGCAGTGGAAATGCCCATGGACAGATAAAACACCAGATATATGCCATGGACAAAACTGAATCTGCCCATGGGCAACATTATACCCATGGACAATAGAGATATGACATGAACAAAACTGAATCTGCCCGTGGACAACAGTGTGTCCATGGACACCAGATATATGCCATGGATAAAACTAAGTCTGCCCATGGGCAACATTATGCTCATGGACAATAGAGATATGACATGAACAAAATTGAATCTGCCCGTGGACAACAGTGTGTCCATGGACACCAGATATATGCCATGGACAAAACTGAATCAGGAAAAAAATTATGTTTGTCGATAATTTGTCATATTGAATTTTTTTATTTTTAATCCGATCGTCGTGAAACTTTGGGAAACTTAACTTTCTGCCAAAAAAATGATCTAGACAAAATTTCATGACAATTGGTCTATAAATGACCATAGCTCAAATTCCACATTTTCACAGAAGTAAGTAAAAAATGATATTTGTCGAAAATTTTGTCATATTGAAAATTTTTATTTTTAATCCGATCGTCCTGAAACTTTGGGAAAGTTAATTTTCTGCCAAAAAAATGATCTAGACAAAATTTCATGACAATTGGTCGATAAATGACCATAGCTCAAATTTAACATTTCTACAAAAATCAGGAAAAAAATTATGTTTGTCGAAAATTTGTCATATTGAAATTTTTTATTTTCAATCCGATCGTCGTGAAACTTTGGGAAAGTTAATTTTCTGCCAAAAAAATGATCTAGACAAAATTTCATGACAATTGGTCGATAAATGACCATAGCTCAAATTTAACATTTCTACAAAAATCAGGAAAAAAATTATGTTTGTCGAAAATTTGTCATATTGAAATTTTTTATTTTCAATCCGATCGTCGTGAAACTTTGGGAAAGTTAATTTTATGCCAAAAAAATGATCTAGACAAAATTTCATGACAATTGGTCGATAAATGAACATAGCTCAAATTCCACATTTTCACAGAAGTAAGTAAAAAATGATATTTGTCGAAAATTTGTCATATTGAAATTTTTTATTTTTAATCCGATCGTCGTGAAACTTTGGGAAACTTAATTTTCTGCCTGGACTCGACTCTGGAGTTAAAATTCTACAGCTGATAATGACGCATTGAGCGTCGAAACAATTGTTCTGTAAAAAGACAATAAATATTTATAAGACAAAAAAGTGTTTTTAATTAACTAACGCATTCCTATTCGTTTATGTCTTATAGTCCTCAAAAAGTAAAATTATTTCATTAAGATTAAAATTGATTTCGTTTTTACCTTCGAGATATGGCATTGTTTTGGCTGCCAAAAATGCAATTGGTGCCATCGTTAAAATCAATTGGCTCGTGACTGATGGAAATAAATGGTAATTTAAATTTCGTGACGACAATTGCGAAACAATTTCAAGCATCTCTCCATTTGCACTTTCCAATTGTACACAAAGTCTGGCAGGATATTTGTGTAATCTTTTGATACCGACGATAATGTTCGAAATGGTGATGTGTTTTTTGTATAGGTCTGTTCGTACATCGTCTCGAATCTTGAATTTTTCGATAATTTTGCCCAATGCATCTTTGTTTTCATATTCTTCCTTCAACGTCTCATACAAAACTGGAGCTAAGGTACCCACTACATTCAACGAGTACTCATCTGTAATGGTTAAAACAGCGGACACAAAGCTTACATCGAAGTTCATTGCCGGATCTGCCGCTAGATTGGTTGATTTTTCCAACGCTTTTGATACTTCCGTGTCGAACGTTTCTTTCAAAAACATGGAATCCATCACCGCAAAGTGTATATTTTCGTCCTTAAGTTGCTGTGTTGAAACAAATATTTAAGAATATGAATGGTAATCGTTTGAGATATCAAACATTTTATCTCGTTATCTTTTTATCCACGAGAACAAATAGTAACCACACAATTTATTTAAGACGATATTTGAAATGAACAAAACAATAGAATAAATGTTCTAGAACGCATGGATTCACTTACGCCAAACGTGGAACGACTTGTTACAATGATAAATAAAAGCAAACCAACAACTTCAACTTTCATTTTTTTTCTTCAATTTTTTCGTTTCAGGGAACTGTATTCAAAGACTGTTGACTGTTGAAAATAATAGTCGGAATGAAGTATATGTAAAATGAAATGAATATGAATTGAAACAAAAAAAAATTTAATGACAATATTCCTTTGAAAATATTTTTGTTGTTTACTTCGATTAACTTGAGTTAAAAATCAATGGAATCTCGATTATTCTGCAGAAATTAATTAATTAAATTAATTTTTAACTGCAATTACGTGAGTTCTCTTTTTAAATTTTACGACAACACCAACGTTTATTTGCATTCTTTTTATTTGACAAAGAAAAAAACGATTACTCATATCTGTTTCACTTATTCTATAAAATATAGCAAATATATTTATTGTCTGAAAAAAAATAATAATTTATTCGTCGGAAAATTTGTTTTCATACCTCTGTCGAGGTGAAGAACCATGTCAATTTTTCATATAACGAGTGAGCCAGCAGTTTTTGACTGACATTTTGTCTAACCCTACATTTGTCATAACTGAACAGAGTGCGTTTAACTCTCAAACGGCACATTTGCATCGCATGCATGATCGTAAATAAGAATTAAATAAATTTAAATAGAAATATTAAAATCGATGATAATACAATTTTTTTTATTGATTATTCAAAATAATTGGAATAATAAAAATGAAATCAAATAATTATTTTATTTATATCATTTGATTTTTCGGGTGAATCCTTCTATCGTGAATTAAACGTACGTTGTTTTGTTATGGCTCACTTTTTGGCATTGTTCTTTATTATTATGACTAAAATATTTGTCATTCTGAAGTATGTACTACGTAAAGCCTGTGGAGTTAAATACAGTGCTGATTGTGACATTGCATTGTTTTCTTCTACAATAGCATCAATTATTGTTGCTACTATCAATTGCATTATTTTATGATATTGTAATTCAATTACATTGTCCCCCAAAAAAATAGTTCGCTTCTCTCTGAAACATGTTAGATCATTCTCGAAAATAAATTGTTGAATTGCGTTTATATTTGGCAAACATTGTTTATACTTGCGGAGATAAATTGTATTATAATTGGCATGCGAAAAACGGATGATTTTGAAGATTATATTAAAACTGAATTTCAATCGATCATTTATTTATTTGCACGATAATTCTGTTTGAACATTCTACGGATGTTTACCAAGGCAAGCGCTTATCTTATGAATAAGTGTTAAAGTATAATCAAAAGTGTTAAATATAAACACAATTCAATACAGAGTTTCGAATTTTTCAATGCCAATTCATTCAATTATAATTACCATTAGTTAATGTAAATTGAAATTTTCAATTTATTTTTTTCAATTCATTGAATTGAATTTTCAATTACCATTTACATTCAAATTGATAAATGAATTGAAATTTATTTCAATTGCGTGAAGTTGTAGAGATTGATGTCTTATGCGGCATTTGTGCATAGCTAATGTCAAAAGTGAGGTTAATATTTGAATGCGCACATTCAACAATAACGGTTGCTCGTTGCTGTGTCAATAAGTTTAAAAGAAATCGCAGCAATGAAAACAGTTTCAAATTTTAATTTTTTTAATTTGTATATTAATATTAAATTTTAAATATATATACATTTTAATTTACATTCAAAATGTTATTATAAATGAATTGACGGTAAAAAATTGAAAACAATCGAGAGTAGTGATATGGGAGCCAACTAGAATCTCTGCAACTTCACGCAATTGAAATGAATTTCAATTCATTTCTCAATTTGAATGTAAATGGTAATTGAAAATTCAATTTAATGAATTGAAAAAAATGAATTGAAAATTTCAATTTACATTAACTAATGGTAATTGATTTTCAAATAAATGAATTGAAAAAACTAATCATTATTTCAAACTCTGATTCAATACGTAAACAGGTACTTATCAATGATTTGTTATCAATGGGGAATATATTTTGCGAACTATGTTCAAAAAGAAAAAGATTTTGTTGAAAAAAGGAAAGAATTGGTTCTTGGATGTGTCATGGATGTTTAAATATTTTCATGTCATATTGGTGACCAAATATTATCAACTCATTTCAAATGTTTGTGAACCGGATATACCCACAAGCCACGACATGTGTTTATCTGTTTTGCCACAGGTTTGTCGGCTTTGGCAAACAATAAAACGACAATATTATTATCGAGTATCTATCCGTTTTAATTTTATATACGTCTATATCAACACGAACTATGAATACAAAAAGAATGTTCAAGATTTGTGCAAAAACGGTCGCGATATTGCTAATTGGTTGAGCCTTTTTTCCCATCACAGTGTGAAATTATGCACATTTGACCACTGAGAATAAGCGAACAATTAATCAATTGAGCTTTCCTGTATACCACATACTTACCGAACACATTAGCAATGTCCCTCGTTCACATCAAAACTCGTTGTCAGCATTTAGTGAACAGCAATTGTGTATTTTAATGTAAATTTGTGAGCTGCTGTTTTGTCTGTGGCGTAGGTATATACCAATTGTGAAATCTCATGAAACTGTGTGAAGTCTCTGGCAAATTGATAATTTGACCAATTAACCCGTGACTGAACCAAGATCACTTACAGATTTCAACGTTTGGTTACTATTATCTACAACCAAAAAGCAGACTGAAAAACAAATGAAAATACCTGATGATTCAATATGATAAATAAAACAATTAACATTTTTTTGTGAGTTTTCTTTATTATTTTTATTCTATTTCATTTATATACATCAGCACAAACAGCTATGAAACATTGTTGTCAATAAAAACAGAAGTAATTTATTTTAATTCGGAACGAATTTTGTATTGATTTTTTGCTCAGATGATCTACAATATACACGTATTATGTACAGTAGGTGTGGTGTGGTAACAATCAATTTGAATTAATTGAAAATATTTCATTTTTTGTGGATGATTGAAGATTCCAAATAAAGATGATTTAAAATTGAAGGTTCTTGTTTGTTAGTGTACGTATACAGTAGTAAATTTTTTTGTAAAAAAAGAGATTAAAATTTATAATTTTGTTTCACAAAAAATGCTGTCGTTTCGAAAACGCAAAAATCATTTATTTTGTTTACTTTTTAACGCAATTGCAATTGTGTTTTTTTGTTTTGTTTTTTTTTTTTCTTGATAAGGCATTCCTCGGCTAAAACACACTGAGGTGGTTAGTTCACACTTCAATTGGTTCGATAAGAATGAAAGAAATTAGAAGTGAATAAGAAAATGAAAACAACGATTGTCGATTGTACTCAACAAACAAAAACTGATTATTTTAAAGCGTTTTTTTCATTTTGAAAAAGACGGCAAAAGAATAGAATGTGACAAATTGAAGATAAACAGTAGCACAATAATTTAAGCCATTATGCATTTATATTCACTTATAAATACACCACTACAAATAGTAAAATTGCAAAAATATTCTTTTGTTATTTAATTATTATTATTTTTTTATTGTGGAAAAGCGTGATGCATGACAAAGACAAACTGCCTTACAAAAGCTAAAAAAATTCTCCAAAGGAAGAGTGCACTTTGATGAACTTGAATATTTGTGTGCCAAAAAACTTACAGAAGAACACTTGGAATATATGTAGACTGAATGAAAAATGCAGACGTTCGTTTACGGGTCGAAATTGATAGAAAAAAAAACCAATTTGAAAGGTCATAAGTACTGATATTTTGTAACTATTTAAGTGAGTTCTATCTCTGTTTGTTCCCTTCGTCATTGTATTTCTTTCTGTGACAGACTATGTAGAGTTTGAAATAAATTGTTTGCGCTATTATTTTGAAATTTTCGAATTCTTAATTAATGACTTAATTTCGCGCATTTCTGAATGTGTTTCTAAAAAAACAGATCTTATATTTACTTAAGCTACGAAGAAAACAGCATGTTTCATCAAATGTTTATTGGTATTTATGGTATATCTTTTTTCCTACACATTACATGTAAAGAGAGTTAAGTTCAAAACTGCGTTTTAATATGTGCTAGAGATTTATGTGTAGTGTGAATTTAATTTAGATTTTGATTTTTTTATATTTGAAATATAGGATTTCATTTTCTTAATATTTCTGTTTCTTTTCGTAATAAATTAAATTGCAGTTGTACGTTTTTTCAATATTCATTATATTTTTTATCTTATTCAAGAGAAATTTGGAAAACAAAAATAGATCCGGATCATTTTTCATTCAATATTAAAAAAAAAAACTCAAACATGAAACTTAACAAAACAAAAAAAGTTTTGAATTTTTTGCAACGGAAGAGAAAATTAAGATAGTGAGACAAAGCAGGGGGTGATGGACAGGGCTTACAATAATAAAATCTTGGCAATAGCCACTGGAATTGCGACCAGCAGAGCAATTGGACCGTATTGGGCGGCACCGTTGCATCCATCAGTTGAGCAGGTCTCACAGAATTCTGTTTTGATGTATGACGGCGTGTTGTTGTTAATGCACTCATCTTTCGGTGCGTTTACATTCTCCCAGAAGCATGATCGAGAAATGACGTACTTGTCGTTCACTAGTAGTAGTAAAGAAAAACAAACAAACAATTAACCTTTTATTATCGAACAGTCCCAATGGCGTAGGAAAAAATACAGTTGCACAAAAAAAAATTAAATTTAATGTGATGCAATGCGATTTGGTTGCTAGATTCTGACTTTTGTTTTATTCATCAAATTTTCATGAGTCAAGCAAAATAAAATACATCGATATACGAATGCTGATAACACAGCACCGAAACCCTGGCTTTTCAATAACGGAACGTTTCAGTAAAACAAACAAAAACATTCCATGACTTTAATTAATTTTGATTAGATGAATATCGTAATTAGTTCGGGAAAGTTCCAACTATTGTTCATAATATTGATATTTTTCTTTTCCAGAAAAATTAAATTGGCTCTGGCAGGTAATTGAGAAGCTGAAAACGCGCTTGGACTTTGAAACATTTCGACATGTGCGTTTTTTCGTGTCTTCATCGAAATTCTTTTTGAAATGGCCGGCGGGTTAATAGGTTTACATTTTGCTATGGAAAAGTTCATTTCAATGTGACTCGAATATTGATTAACAAAATATAGATTTCGTTGTGTTATTTCATTTCGAAAATTAAATGACGAAACATGCTCGGCTTTATCACCAAACAACATTTCGCCAAGACAAACCCAATCGTAACAGCCGTTAATTTATATTAATTCAGTCGAAAACAATAATCTTTAAGCCGATTATATATATATATATGGTGAACAGACAGTCGAGCAAGTCGCTACTTGTCGAGATAGATGACATAAGAACAAGAGCACAACTGTTTTGTTAGTTCGCTTGTAACGCTCGTGCCAAACAAGAATTCAAATAAATAAATAAAATTGTTTTATTATAATTGAATACTGTCTTCGGGTCTTTGCTATACAGTCTTGATGATTTTGATTAGTTCGAAAATATGTGCGTAGGAATTTCAATGTGTTTTCTATTGATAGTCAGAGTCGAAATAGGTCTGACATCACACCCAGCGTAAAATCGGTCTTTGGCCAAAATGACTCAAACTATATAAAACAAATATAAACCGGTTTGAAACAAAAAGAGATAGAACAAAGAAATACAGAGTTCAAAATAAATGTGTTTTTGTTCATGTACCACGTCACATTTATATTTTAATATATACGTACGTGCGGCTAGTTTTGCAAAACAATAAACACAGTCAAAGTCAAGATCTTTCCCACTTTTTCAACCGAAGTAATAAGATCTGTTTGATGTCACAACATGCAGCGGTTTTTATTTTCGTTCTTGAGAATAATATCGTTTGCCGGCACTGCAAAACGATAATGAAGCGAAGAAAATTCCAATGAAAAATTCTACCGATTACCATCTTACATTTAGTTAGCAGGAAACAAAATCACGCAATCTATATGATAAATAATGCTGAACATTTGAAAAAAAAAATTTTTTTAATCGTGATTGGACTTGGCATGAGCTTGTACCGATGCGAATAAGATTTTTAAATGATATACAATGCAAATTCAATTTGGATAAATTCATGAAAGGTCACATTTTCTTCCGGTTACGGATAGAAAGAGAACGGTAAAACTTTCTCTTTGATAAATCAGTCGATTCAGTTCGGTTCGGTTCATTGACATGAAAATCGAATATCTTCGGGCCAAATGTGTCCAATATTGTACACAATGTGTGATTAAGAAAATCGTAGTTGGCAACAAATGGTAATTAGACGCTTGAAAAGGTCCACATGTAATACTATAAACGGAACTGTGTACTTTGAAATATGTGTCGGCACCGTCCGTTGTTGTGAATATTTTCGATGATTTTAATCACGATTCTTTATTTACCCACTAACTTTATGTCGCTTGAAAAAGGACAACGAACAAATAAATACACAAATGATTTAATAACACATTGTCACTCTATTTGGACATGTCTACAAAGAAAAAATTGGACACAAGTGTGAATGACTTGGCCAAACCGATAAATGCCATTGTAAATGAAAGTAAAATCTTCAATATATATATATGAATTGTTGCGCTCGAAAAAATAGATCTTATTTTTCTCCAAATAATATAAAGTTTTAAAAAACAGGAATATGTGTGAAAAAACTTCATTGCAGTTTTATTTGGAGAAAAAATAAGAGCTATGTTTTCGTCGCAACGATTCATATGTATATTAGTTGTAAAACGTTTCAAATTGAATGACGATTTTATTTAAATGTCTGACTATCGCAAACACATCACACATCCCGTTTTCATTTAATTTAAATACATTTGTGAGACTTTTGTTTATTTGTTTGTTATTGATTGATACGAAATCAGAATGAAAACAAAATGCAAACTTACCGAGTTGTTTGACCTTTTTGCAAACGGCTCTTTGGTTTGTCGATTGGCTGTATGGATTCAATTGACCTGGTGGATATGTGCATTCAACATAGCTCCATCGTCTTTGTTGATCACTAATGATGCTTGCGTCAAATGGGTCATTACAGAATGCTGCGTTTGATGCATCCGATGAGCATCTCCAACATTTAATGGCGGAGGCTAAAAAAAATTGAATAAAAATCATGTTATTAGTTACATTTTTGTTTATGCCCGACAACGATTTCTTTTATGCGCTTAACCTAAATGCCTGAAGAAATTGTTTACAAAATCCAGAACTAACCAAAACTAACAAAAACTTTATGTATCCTGCCACAATATAAAAAGTTCTGATTCATAGATGTAATAAAATGCGACCTTGTCAATTTTCCATTTAATGTTGGTGCCTTGAACGTAAGTGCAATAACTAATCTTTTCATTTTCGAAATAAAATCAAACGATTTTTTTTTGTTGTGGTATAAAATGAGTTTAGTATGTGAGAATGACGATTGTTTTGTGGAAGAAAGTAAATCGCATTTAATGCAAATGGAATTTTTTTTTCAGATCATCGACAAGCACATCGGACATTATTTATGACATACAACCTCCTTTTTTTCCAAGCACACACCTCAGACCACAGAACAGAAAATATATCATACTTTGTTATAACTTGCGACGTGCTTATGTGATTCCATAAAGATCGATCGAAAACTAAGTAACGAACGACATTATCGTGACCTGAATCGTTTGTAGAATTTATGGGAGATTGTTATACTCTCACTTAATTTACAATCTAATCAAGTGTTAATAACACATGTGAAGCAGTGTGTTTTTAACGGATTCAAAAAAAGGTTTATTGGTCTCCTTTATAACACGGACTAATGAATTCCCAATATACATACTCAATTTGTCTATAATAATGAAATTGTTTATTTTTACGTGTTTTTTTTAGTGGTAATGGCTTAGAGGGTGACTATATATCAAATTTAACACGTGCTTGTGTTATTTTCAGTCACTACAGTGTGTTTGTTTTAATCTTTTGTCATATCGACGTTGATGGCACATCAATTTTTCATTATTACCGAAGAAGTGAGTGTCCGTTTGGTCACAGATTCTAATTGGACATGTTTTTTAACCTTGAGAAATAACAAAGAAACTTTCATACTGTCACCATGATGACATTGCTTCGAACTATTCTGATTTCGAATTGTATCGATTCCATCTAATGATGATTAGAATTTTTTTTATTCAAACGTTTATCAAACGTACACTCAACCTTGAACTATCAGTTCGGTATTTTTTTGTGTATTGTAAACGGAATGCGCTAAGATTGTTAAAAAAAAAGAACAATATCATTCTAACTAACCAATAGCCTTGAATTGTGGAAAAATTCTTTGTAAATTTTCGTAATTAGGAATTTCATTGAATTGATTATATATCGAATCGAATCTTAATCGTATGAATATTGAATGATTTATGGAAATCACTTTAATGGAAAAATCCACTCCCGTACGCCATTGGTCGAAAACAGCAGGCGCGAGCGCACATATAAAAATTCTAATGAGAATTAGTCAAATTTTTATTGGATATGGCACACACACACACACCGTGAGTTCCAATTTTTATACAATAAATTGAGTCGTGTCCATTCTACAAAGGAATCTATTGGGGAGCATTTCTTTTTGTTTCTATTTTCCGTTCGTAGTCAGTGATTCTTTAATAAATACTTGGCTATATATCGGAATGGAATAACCTTTGGCCAGAGTCTGGCACAATGCCAGCACCGAGAGAGATAGAACTCGATAAAAAGAAAACGAGTTAAAGAGAGAAAAAAGTAGTAAATTCCATCTATTTAATGTGTTTCGTAATCAATTACGTAATTCAATGCTTTGCGCTCAAAGCGATGATGAGCACAACGCACTTATGTTTTTTTTTTAAGTATTCATACGCCATGCACAATGCCAACACACATGGAAACCATTTATTTTTAACGAGGCAGCAAATTGCCGTTATGATCACGTGTCTCGTTTGCATACTCATCGCGGATCGATCGCAAGGATTGTGCATACACGCATATCAGGAGCGAAACAAAACTATGCGCACAGTTTGAATAACATTGATGATAATATGACTTTTATTTAGACAAATAAATCAATCAAATTGTGACTTTCTTGCAAAAACTATCTGGCCAGTTTTTTTCACTTCAAACAATCGATCATTTGCAGAAAATGTGCAATAATAAACTGTGTGTGTGTGTGAGACTGCATATTTACACACGCTCACACGCTCCTCAGTTTATGTGGCAGTTTTTTTGTGAAAGTGATTTTTAGGCGACGCGAAAAGTTTGGTATTTATTTTGAAATACGACCATTCCAGCACGAACAAACAAAGCGTACGGAAGAAATGTTGATTGTTGCTGATAGAAGGCGTAAAGCAGTGTTTTTCTTTTGCTGTTCATTTGTTTTAGTTTTTCAAATGCGTTTATTGAACTCTAACATTTGCTTGTTGAATAACAATAATATGAAATGTTAGATTGGTGCATACGTTTAAGCCGTACGCTTCATTGTATTTCCATTTTTCCCCAAGTAATAAAATTCCAATTGCATTTAATTATTTTGTGTTGCATAGAGCCATATAGTCGCATACATCGCCACCAACAAATAGGTCAACACATACGTTTCGCTTCTATTATGCTTTGAGTTCGCATGAAAATATTCTAACATAATTGAACTCGGACTCCGTTAAATAACAGCTTAATAATAACAAGAAATGCACGGAATTTGTCTTCCTTTTTTTCATTCGCCGCGTACTTATGCGGCAAGGAGAAATGTTTTATTATGTATTATGTGACCGACTGGCGCAAACAATTTTGAATGTTAGCTCCATGTATGAAATAGGCGGCCATACAATAAAATGTCATTTAAAATTTATATGTTCACAATAAAAACAAGTTAATTCTTCCTCTACTGTGCAAAATTGACATCAGCCCATTTGACATTGAACAGTTTTTGAATATGATGTGTATGTGAACTTGGATTTTAAGGCTAATATAGCAATCATTACTTTGGCAAAGACGAAAGAAACGTTCGCTTCGACATTTGACGCAGTTGAGCAATTTCGATTTCTAAGTCGCGGTGACGACAACGGTTTGATATTAATACATGCTGTTTTACTTAGAATCGAAATATTAAATCATTACATGCACACTTAATTGCAAGTACAATGTAAAAATTATAAACAAAAGCCGCGTATACGACGTGGTGTCCAAAAATAAATTCGTACTAAATCCGAATTATAAAATAAAATTTGAATCAAGGTTAATATACACATCATTCGTTTGATTGAAGACTGTCTGCGTGTATAATTAATATCAAATGGTTCATGAATTGACTTCATTTATTATTTTTTGTTTTTCAAATTCAAATCATATTTTGGTGATTAAAGTGAATAACAGAACACCATATCCAAATGAGAACGAACATTATCCACCCGGGGAATATTACAATGTGACTTGGAGCATTTCGTTCGGAATCTGGTTTCAGATAAATTCCAATGCGTATTGAAAACAAACAGAAAAAAAAAACAATTATATGTAAGTGTATATCGATATTGCTTCAAAGCAATTTTGTATGTAAGACACAGAGACTTCAATCGAATTCGATAATACACAATTTTGACTTGTTTTGTATGCTTGTCTCAAATTTATTAGGTTTTTAATTTACTTCACGCCGCTTTACAAACGCAATAAACATTTAACATGTGCGCGCACTCACACACTTCGTCTAACGCAAGATGTTAATTGAAAAACTTCGAAAAAATAGCACATTCAATTAAAAGCGAAAAAGTGCATCTATGTTAGAATGTGCTGAAACGATTCACAGTTTAACGCAAAATGCAATGAAAAACACACACGATTCGATGTAAAAAAAAAACAACAACACCAATAATGATGAGCTTGAGCAAAATGAGAAGAGAGAGAGAAGAAAAAACACTCGTGATTGAAAATCGGGCCGCTAAGACAGAAAAAGTTTGAAGTTCACATTTTATGATGAGAAAATCATCAATATTATCTTTTGTCTGTTTATGGGGCTCGCAATCGAAATGTGTGTCAGTGAGAAAACAAGTGAAAATATATAAAATAAAAAACAATGTTTTGGAGGCAAAGGAACGAAACAAAAAGAATAAAAAACTGTTTTCTCTTTTCAGCCCGAAACACATTAACTATAACTAGATTGTGTTTGAATGTTTACGAAGCGCATCGTTCTACAAATTCATTCTTCTTAGCACGCAGCCGAATTTTCAATTCATTCCAAAAGGTCGATAACCGATGTACTGAACGTAATGTGTATGCGTACACACTAAATTTATTTGGAATTTGATTACACCACATTTTCTTGGTCTCATTATTATGCCAACCGAATGTTGTTTTTTTAATCTAAATAGTTTTTACGCATCATTTCTCTTCGATATTTACATTAATTGATATAAATCAATGGAATCCTTGTGGTATGAATGTGTCTTTAAAGCGAATTATGTCATCGTAATAGAACACAAAGAATGTAAATACAAACATTTTACTGAATAATATGACGTGTAGCGCATTTTTCTACGAGACAAATTAAAGGTAAAGCGATTTTGTGTTGATATTTTTGTCGTGCTATTGAAATCTGTATCAAAATGGGAAACTTGAACGAATCATTTCGCAATGACACTAAAACATTTACAGAACATTTAACGAAAAAATACGTTGACTAACTTCATAAAACAATTGCCATATTCAAATGGAAGGTCGATGTAAATGATTTGTAAGAGATTTTTTTTTGTTTTTTTTTTTGAACACATCCGACTTGCATGTAATAATTAAAATAATACGTGGTTTTGTTATTGTTACCGAAGTGACAAATTGTGATAAATGCCCTGTTTTGGTGTGTCGTCGTCAGTGTTATTATTAACGACACGTGTTTACATGTGAATCAACATTGACGACGATTTGGCAATGTCACTGAAAAACTCTACGTAAATATTAATTATGGAAATTTGCTTTGATAAATGGAAGATATAGCGGTGGGTCTTTATGTGCTGATCAAATAGTTCCTCATATTTAAACTAATTTCATAGCTTAAAATAAACTCAATTAATACTGCTTTCGATACGATCATCCGATGATGAATAATGATTAAATGTTGTGTGCTTGAGCTGTGAAGCGTAAATGCCTTCGGTGATAAGATGTGCATAAAATCAACGCTTGACATGGCACATTCAATAAATTACTTGCAATTAAAAAAATATAAAACATTCATTCCGATGCTGTAACAAATATTAGTTTTATGTCAATTTGCGAGCGAGAACACCAACGACGTTCTCATTCCGTTTCTGGCCAATTAACATGCCTAACCGATGAAAAATCAATGCTAAATTTATTGCTCTCAGAATGATCAGCGCATTATTGATTGCATCCAGTTTTACAGCGATTTTTAAATTACAGCGCTTTAATTTATTATCGCTGTAAATTGAATGTATTGTAATAATTGTTTGGAATGTGGTTTATTTTGAATCAAATGACATTTCATTTTAATGAACGAAAAATTAAAACACAAACATACATTAGTATTGCATTTTAGCCTAGTGTTTGGGCAAATATTGTTTGCGGAAGATGGATTGTTGTACACACGCTCATTATTCACGGTGTGAAATTTGGCGCGACATAACAAAATGGTTTTTCTTGTTTCGAAATTTTCATTTATTTAAACAGCAAACTGTAAAAAAAAGCCATCAAACACAACGAGCAAACAAAAAAATGTCCACAAACATTTAATGAGTGTGAACAGAAGCGTTGTAATTGTGAACAAATGAAATAAAAAGTGTGTGTGTTTTTTAAATTGAGCTAAAGAGGCTCATGAATATTGAGCATCTACCGTATTGCTATGTTTGACTGACTCATTGCAAAGTGCTAAAACGTATTACTAAAACTTAGGCTCGAGAAATACGAATCGATAACCTTGAATCAAGTATGTGAAACATCGTGGCTTTGAATCAGTTTCAACGCGGAGAATGAAAAAAAAGTGATCGAGAAATACGATCTGCATTTTGACGAACAAATGTCACACTTCAATTCAAAGTGAATATGCATACCTTTGTCAATTGATGTAGAGAAGTATTAGATAAATAAATAATAATCGGTTGGCAGTGAACATGCAATCATCGGCGTTCTCTACAAAGTGACTTATAGCGGCAAAATTCATCGGTTGAAAATGTTTTTTAAAAAAACACTTAACTCATGCGCGCAGCTCGTGCTGCTTCGCGTATTTACTTTGTTTTCATTTTATAAATGGCCATTGTTTTTGTTTTTATACACACACATACACCATGCGATTATGTGTATGTATGAGATTTCTTAGCGAGAATATGGCTTTTGCGTCTCAATGTGCGCACGTAAAGCCAACAAACAAAAACTCGGTGGCGGGAGTTTTTGGTTATAGGTTATATTTATACGAATTTTGTTGAACAGTTTCTTTATTCCGAGAAGCTTACGTTTCGAACAGCGGCCCATTGATGTGGTGTGCTATTCAGTCAGCGTTCATACCAAAATCGGGATATTTTGAATGGTATATATTCGTATATGTATGACCTGTATGTGTGCTGCATAAAAAATATATTTATTAAATGCTGTCATTAAACAGTGAATGCAACAAAGCCCGAAACCGAAAAGTGTGTAAATACACACACACATGTGCAACCACCGTCTGCATAACATTTATACGGCGTATGACGAGAGAGCCACCTCGACCGAGTATTACAAATATTTTCGAACATACGCGAAATAAAAACAAAATGCAAATCAACTTATTACGTGATTGTTGTTTCGAGTATACTACACGGCAAACCGGTTTTCGAATGTGTTTTGTTTTCGTCATTCGCAAATCACATTGCGTGTATTTGTGAGGCAGTAGGTTGGATATTCTATACTCTCTTCTGTTGCTTTACGTTTTGAAAACGTGAAATAATGCAGCAAAACAAACGACAGAAAAAAAAAATTGAAAAAAAAAAAAAAAAAAACGATCGTGTGTATGTGAGAGACCTGCGTTCTTTTTGTTTGCTCGTTTTTTTTCGTAATTTTTCTGATCTGATCGCAACAACGAAACGATCATCAATTCAACAAAAAAAGAAAAAAAAGAGGCAAAAACACATCAATTTTATTCGATCAAATTTGCTTTCAGAACACGAAGACACATAAAATATGTCATTTTTCTCGGTACTATTCAAAATTTACGGTAGTTATAGTCGCGTAGGTATTATTTATTTACATTCAAGCTACTAGCGTAGCGCTTTCCATTCAGCTATTTTTCCCATCTTTAATGAATCTTTGAATTAGATGGATAAAGTCTCTCTCTCTCACTTTGTAGGCAATTTAACATATGCCATTAACTAACACAAGCGTGTGTAGAGTATGTTCTACACACAATAGAAGAAAACTTCGAAATATTTTTTTTTTTTGAGTTATGCCACATTGTTCTTTAGAATTAAGCCTATGAAGGTGAGACTTTGATGAAAGACTTCAATCCAATGCGAAGGCCATGGAAACAGAAAAAAACTCTGAGATTTTATCATGGGTTTCCATTCATTAAATTTGTTTCCTTGATAGACATGAAATTACAAACGATGACGCCAATCTCACGCAATCTTTGTACTGATTCTGATTTATTCGACTACATTGGCTCGTCGATAATATGATTATAGAAAGTAAATTACAATAAATTTGCGATAATTTTCATACAAAAGAGCATCTAATTAGAATTTCAAACAAGTTTTTCTTTCATTCGCTGAATGTTTGTTTTAATCACAGTTTGTACTGATGTTATCACAGTTCCGTATAAATCAGTTGGGCGTTGAATACATCCTTCTGAGAATTTCATAATTTTCAACAGAAAAAAAACTATCGATTTTGTTATGGTTTGGTCAATCGTAACATTTTTGCCCCATCTATTTCTGCCACGAATTTTTTTTAAATCATCGACAATGTTTACAATTTAGATTTCTGAACAAAAAAAATCATTGAGCTTCGGCGTGCCGCACCCATAAAAAAGCGAGCGATAAAAAAACACGAATCCCAACACAAAAAAAAGCACAACCTTACATTGTGGTCAAATCTGCTTGAATAGAGCCATATCGATTACACTTAATTCACACAAAACCAATAGCACCAAACCTTTTAAATTTCGCACGATAACAAAATGTGTTTTCAGTGTACACAAAGTGATATAGGGCACATTCTGACATACTCTGTTTTAATGAACAAAAAAAAACTTTAGATACCATAACATGCGTTTCCTGTTCACATCCGTTTTTAAGTTGAAAAGGATTTCGTGTTGGACACTAAAAGCATTTGTAAATATTCTGGTTTCGCGAGTAGCTGGAAACCGTTCAGGTTACTTTAATTTTCCTCACTCATAACGATTGAGTTACTTGTTAAATATGTTGATGTATACATTGTTAGTAATAACTCTCCGATAAACCATAATGATGGTCCTTTATTTACCACAATTTATGTAAACAATAATTCATATTGGCATTGAATCTAATATTGTTTGATAGACCTGTATAAATCATCGGCCACTTCTATGTGATGGGCTTCGTGTGAGATTCGCTTGGCCAATATTTCTTTATGGAAAATCTCACAGGATATTGAAAACTGTACACAAAGGTGCAGTTATACGATAGTTTCGGTATAGAATATGCATATTAACCGTCACACGTTGTTCGTGTAATGCATCGACATTGTAATCTGATATTGGCAACCATCGATCCCGTTTCGATGTAGAAACACATATGTTCGATGTAGAACAGACGTTAAGGTATTGCGAACGGAATATTTCGAGATGTACGCACACGTAACATCACGCTCTATTCTCAGAGTCTGTTGACGATTTAAAAATATTTTCGAGGCGATGACATCACACCGATGAAAAATGGTTCTTGAGAAAGCGTCTGTCGAAATACATTTAAATTTCAGAGTGTTTTTTGTATTTGGTTTGAGGTGTTAGCAAGTGCGGAAATATGTGCGGAAATATGTGATCGTTTATCTTTATTTTCAACATAAATCTATTGTTGAATATTTAGCAAAATTGCGAAACTTGATTTAAACGACATCACTTCGAAATTTTCCTCTACATTTCAACGAATGTTTGTTGTGAATTTATCGCTGGTCGCGATTAAATGAATGAAACAAAAAAAAAATCGAGACCAAAATTCATAGGAACAGCTAGATAAACATGATGACAATATTTAGCAAGCAGATTATTTGTCAGTATCTTGTCGATATTTTTGTATTTGCTATATGTGTTGTGACTACTTTTTTTTTTTAAATTATTGAATTAGAAAGACCATATAATTTGTGCAAAGCAATTCTCGGTCGGACGGTCGAAATAATAATTATCATTCGTATGGCAGTTCAACACACACACATACACACACCCATTTCTAGAACAACGCTTGGCAAAGATCATTAATTAGTATTTGAAATAAAGAGTAAGCGTTGCTTTTTCTCGTAATATGTTCACTCCTGAAATATATACCTCTATATATATATCAACAACACACTCGGCCAATTCAATTCACATTGATGAAAGGCAAATGTGTGCGCTTGTCATGTGCATATGCGCTTATTATTATAGTTGAGCATCGCGAATAGATGTCAATTCAGCCAAATGAATTGTGAATGGAAAAAATTAAATAACAAAACTATGATTAGTTTGTGTCTAAGCGTTATTTTACATACATATCTTTCGTTACTTGAGCTCATATTTGCTATATTTAACGACGTAATTTAGAATGTCCGTGAAGCAGTGCAAATTATAACGAACGAGCAGCTAACAGTGTATACTCATCAGCAAAGTCAAATTAACACGAGAAATAACTTTGAATGCATCAATAGGAAGCACCTCATCGATGCTGTTCATTTATTTCCAGTTTCACAAATAATGATGATGAAGAAGCGAAGTAGTAGATTCGAAAATTGTAAACAACGCAAGTCGAAAATATTGGCAAAACAGTTGTGTCGATATGGATTGCACGAAAGGTCTGTGACATATTTGATATGAACAAGTAGTGCAGTGTCGCCAGTCTGGCACGCAAAACGCGAAGGGGAAAATCGAGCAAGACAATATACGATATCAAATGGTTCTACTTTCGTTTGTTTCTCTCTTTCACAAGCAAATCGGGAATCAAAATATAACAATACATTGTATTTTTTTGGAGACGAAACTTTTCCACATTCTTAGAAGAGAACGCTTCACTCTTGTGTGAGTCGATAGAAATGAATTGGGGAAACTTGTAACGCGTAAAATGTGAACATTCAAAGAAGACATTCGAAAAGTAATGCCGCACAAGTTTTTACAGTTGTGGCTTTTGAAATATACAAGTTTTCCATCCTCATCGATTTAACTGTCCATGTGTATTTGTTTTTATTCAACCATTGTCATGAACGCTGTGTTATGGTGAAAGAAGGCAAATAAGTTCTCCATACTTTTCTCTAGTAGTTTTCAGATTGTATATCAATGCGTGTTATGACGAAAATATTATATTATCCCCCCAAATCTAAGCATTATTTATAGTCATCGCTCATGTGTGTCGACAATGAGGTCGAGTCTTTGTGTTAGCATGTTGAGCGCGAATCATCCAAGTCGTTTGAACAGGGGGGAGCAACCAATGCATGTGCTATGTTTATACTTATGCTTTCAACTCAGTCCAATCACGTCTGAAATACGAAGAACGCAAATGAATTACTGGTCTCCGCATTTTTTTTTGGATTCAAATTAATTCGGTTTTGTTTTTTTGGTATATGAACCCAAATAAACAAGCAGGAACACCAAACTCATACAAACAAGTGTATACTTCCTAACGGTTAAATGGTCTTTAAATTTAATTGAAAAGTGTGTGCGCATGGCGCCAATCAGACTACAGTTTTATGTTGTTGTTTTGCTTGCTCTCAGTGGTTCATATCACAATGGTTCACAGAACATTCTTTCCGGCATTAGCCAGAAAAACAACTTGCAACATCAGCTGAATATGATAACACACAATCTATTGATATAAAAATGCACATAAATGACAAACGCACGAATGATGTGCCCCTCTGCAATTTATTCGATTTCGCATATTCTTCTTTTTATAGACAGAACAGTCATTCTATTATTAGATAAAAAAAAGGCACACAATTAACCTATATTTTTTGATATTCTCTTCTCTCTGCTTTTTAGATCAGCCGACGATTCAGACAATGAAGCATATTTATTTACATTTCTCACATTCGTGACCGAATTATATATATACATTTAAATATTAAACAGGATTAATAAAAATTTTCGAAGATGACAAAACACATTCCATTCACAAAAACCAACCGTATGTTCGCACGATAGCAAAAATTTGTTTACATTTCTTAATTTTCATGTCAAAACATATTTGATTCAAAAAAAAATTAAGCAAAAAAACAAGAGTTTGAATCGTTTGTCGAACACGGGGAATTTTATTTTCTTTGCAAACTTTCGTTTGTTTTCGTTTGGTGAACATTTTTTTTTCTTTTACTAATGGAACAATTGTTTTCGATTTCTTTTGGGATCTCAATTTCATCGACTATAACAGATACATGTGTCGTTAAACTTGAATTTGAGAAAAAAACACAACACAAATTGAAATTCACGTACCCTCTTGGAATGAGACGGCCATAATAACAGCGATAACAGCAATTGCCAAAAATCCACTACGTGCCATTTTTAAATTATTTTTTATTTACTTTTGGTATTTTTTTTTTTAACGCGAAAAATCACTTAATTATGATGTAAATAAAATTTTCCGTTGAGATACACTGGAACAATTGTCGTATTAAATACAGTAAAATTCGTTGTTAACTGCAAAAATAAAATTTAACGTTCGAATTTTTTCCGGAATGGGAACACGTTTGAACAGTCAAATGTCTTAGCAGTGACTACACTTTCTTGTTTCAAATATTTAAATTCCAACTGAGCCCTGAGCAAGAAGTGTACACAGAAGAGTTTCGTCATGCGTATATTTCATGTAAATACATTGAATCGCTGGGCTTGTGTGCAACGTAAACACACATACACACGCGCATACATGCTCAGAACGGCAGTTGTTGTGTGCGAGCAATAGTGCTGCTTCATGATTTCGTAATATATTTGTCTCTTCTTGCCGATGAAAACTGTGAAAAACGTTTTTTTTTCTCTCGATTTATGAGCTATTGCAAGATCAACGAAAACGCAAATGGTGTAGGACATTCGCTTCTTCGAATTTTCATTTGAGAATGTGTTTATTTCTTGAGGTATTTTTGTCATTTCGACGAGAACATTGAAATTGTAAACAAAATTGTGTGTAAATGCACATCTCAAAATGTTCAGTGGCGTACAGTTGTATTGCCAGCCTATCGTATGATCGTGACAACTAAACGAATTTTTGTTATGCAACGAATCTAAATGGATATATACAAACATCTATCATATGTTTCAACTCGGCTATTGTACACCAATCACATCATCTTATCTTAGACATTTTTTCAGTTAATACTCCAGCATTCGATCCAAGCCTTTGGATTCTTAAAAGACAGTCATTCAATAGACAAATTTAAATAAAATTATCTCAATAAAAAAAAATTATTCGTTCCGCTGATATCATTTTATACTATTTTATTATCCGAATAAGATTTCGGCGAATCTTTGTTGACGCAAACTATTTTTTCTTTTTTGTGAATAGAAACGACCTTGATCAATGGTCAAACTGGCATTTTTAAAACAAAAAAACTAAATCTTCTTTTGGAAGAAAGAACATGTATTTCTAGGTCATGCAATATATTTCGAATCGTGTTACGATGATGGTATGTTGCATGTTCGACATCACTTTTATTATATACATTTCGTTGGGAAGCAATTTTAAATGATCTCATCGAACTACGTTAGCCAAACAATTCCTTGCGTATTTTATTAATACTTAACGTTTATTATTCATGGAGTGCAAATATTGCCGTGTTATTGTCTCAATTTGTACATTCTCTAAATGCTCGCAACCAGTCAAAACAAAATGCGTGGCTAAGATACAATCAAAATATGTTGACCATTGTTTTGTTGTTGTTTCACGATGCGTTGTCTGGTCGACCGCTTCAACAGCTTTCACATCATTTTAACAAAGTAATGGAATGAAATAATAACAGTAACAATAGCTGCACCTTTTGATTTAAGACGCAATTTTTAATTGAATCAAGTGACATCTGGTGGTCAGTAGTTTAAAACAATATTACGTTACTCGAAGCATATTTTTTGATAGAACAATCCCAATTATTATTTAGTTATAATTTCACCCCAATTTCACCTTCAAACGAGTGTAAATTAATGTATTAGTTACAACCAATTTGATTATAAATAGATTTCAGTTGATGCGCATTATATTGGGTAGTAATGTACGAAAGACTGACACAATTTTATGAATTTATTGTTAAATAAAGCACTAATGCAACAACTAGAAATTCATTTTTTTTAATAATCCCATCATTAATAAGTGGCATCATACGAGTGGCATTTACCAAATTTTTTTTTATTGCCTTATCCACTGAAAATGTCAAGAATTTTTTTGCCAGAATTTGACCCAGATGTGACCTGATTATTCAAAGGAAGTCTTATCGGAGTGTGTGGTTTTACTTGTTTTAGTGATAATCTTACATTGAAGATTTCTAAGAAAGTTTAATAAATTTTTCACGAATTGAATGTGCACTTTGATTAAGGTATCTATAGACACATTTTTTTTGCTTCTTTGTATTTTGTAAAATACTATAAATGCACAAATCGGTGAGATAGTCCAACTATAAAATAGCTGAGTAATTGAGATAAACATAATTATTATTATTATTATTTATTGATTTTTGAGTCTACTTTGATAAGCCGACTATGTAGTTTACAATATTAGATACAGTTTTTATAGAGTTTGATTGTATTGTGTAGGTATTTAATATAATTTAAATTTGACTAGTATAATTTTAATTTAAATTTTTCAATGAGTAAATTAAATAATTCGATAAATAAATAAATAAATAAATATATAGTTTCAATAAAAAGATAGATAGATTTAGAATAGATTATTTTCTAGTAGTCTTGTATCACATACGTTGCATTAAATTTACGTAATTTGTCAAATATATTTCGGTTGGATTTATTGGTAAATTGAATTGAATAGTTAGATTCTAGATATTGTTTGTTTATAGGCACAATGAACCAAAAACTGAGTCCGACAGTCTTGTAACTTTACTCCTAAATGATGATCGATCTAGTGTTACGTCTATAAATAGTGCTGTTAAATTGAAAAGTCTACAAGATGTTCTAAATGGCGAATTGTTTGTGCAATCTAATCTGCAACAGTCTAGTTTAATGAATTCAGGACTTCTCGTAAAATTAAGGTGTGTCGATAATGGAAAAAGTGAGAATTTCTTGCACACGGAGTTTTTAACCCACGCAAATTGATGAGAAGAGATGATCCACACCGTTATTTTCGAAAAAAAAAATTGTTTGGTATATTGGTAGTTTTCGTGATATATCTATTTTGGTGACGTTTGGAAGTCAATATTGATCACCATTTTATAAATTTAGATTATATTTATCAATTATTCGCGACTTGTGATATGATAAGAATCTCCATTAGATTAGAAAAAAATGTATACTTTTTTGCAGCGTATTAAAAAACAAAGCTTTCAACGAATTGTATCAGAAATGAGTAGCTCCAAGATTTTTTATTATTTTTATTGTAGTAATTTTATTCGTATCTATTATTGGCTGTTCAAATGAAGGCTTTAGTGACAATGAAGGCTTTAGCGTGTGAATCCAAAGTTTTTTAATCTTTCAACAAATTTTACAAGAAACTATACACTTGATGAACATGTCGAAGGTTAGTAATGACATGAAATCACACAACTGTTAACACAGTTGACATTCGGTATAATTATTTTTTCGCACAGGTGATTATGAGTTATAATGTGGATTTGGTTACGTAAAATATAATGGGGATGACGAAATTTTCTTCTGTGATATTGTCAATGTACATGTATCGTATATAATGGTAGAAATTAAACAGGTATACTTACATTTCCTTACACCTTGAAAAACAATTATATCAAAAAAGGGCAAATAAAGGCCACCGATTTCTAAGAACTTTTTTCTTTCACAGGTTTTGGTGAAGGAAAAGCTTGGATAGAGCGTGGAGAAATCGGTCAAGATGCCGGAATATATTTTTGTTATCAATCCAGCAAAACTAGGCGTTTTTCTTATAATCACGCCGTCTATGGTTTTTTAAAGTAACAAGAAAAAAAACGAATTCTTAATAACGGTCCGTATTTATTGAATGGAAATAATTGTAGTGTTTCTATTCAAAGTGAAACAAATGAAAACACAAGAATGAATGTGAGTCTTCTACTGAGATTTTATTGAAATGTAACACCAGCATAAAAAAATGGACATTTTTCGTATGGCAGCGTTACAATTTAATGAAGTCTCACATTCGTTCTCGAATAATGAAATAATAAACATCCTTCAATTATCAAGTTATATAGATACATTATTTTATCAACACATTTGGCTCGCACTTTTTTCTTTTCCGTTGAAAAAAATTATTCACTTGTACATGGTTTGGATACAATAACAATTTTCTGAAAACGGTGATGCATATAATGGTGTGTGTATTAATCTAAGTTTTAAACAATTTCTTGATGCTCTTAACTAAATCCGGTTTGTTTTTATATTGTTGTGGTTTGTCCGAGGCGGTGTTCTCATTCCTATTCGTCCAAATACTACTTATTTTGTTAAAAATACCTATTTCAGGGCTAGTCTTTGGAGAGTTTGTTTGTTGTTCAGTGTGTTTTGATGTACTTGCATCTCCACTCGAATGTTGGTCGATTGATACAGAATGTTCGATTTGATTGTAATGCTGGTCATCATTTTTGAATTGAGAACACGCGATTTCCTATTCGGCCTTTTGTTTATTGTCCTTGCCGCGTGGCTTTCGTGCTACTACACCCTTTCCGTTTTTTACCACAAATCGTTTCTTTCGTACCAAATGGCCTTTATCCTCCAACAACATCTTATCTTCCCATATCTTTAGCTCAGCCCTGTCAAAAATTCAAAATGTTAAAGAAAATGTTTGGTGGAAAATATCATTTCTATAGATAATTACTGATGAGTATCTCTTAGTTGTATGTATTTATTTTTGTAGACTTGTTTTTGTTCATCGCTCAATTGCTCCCATTCATTTTTAACATCGGAAGCTCGCAAATGACTATCGGTACACTTGTCTTTGACAAAACATGCGTAAGCAGACATTGGCTTTTTTGGTTTGCCCAATGCCTGGAGTTCGGTTTTCAACGTTTTCTTTGCAGTCGCATGTGCTCGTTTGTCTTTCAATAATTTTCGCTCTGTTTTTATAGCTTTCTCTTGTTCCGGCGTTAGGTTCTTTTTATATTCGTCGTAGAGCTGACGATACTCGGCCTAGAAATTTCATCAAATTTTATCGATATTGACTTGAATCATCAAAGTTTAGCTCAATTAGTATAACTTACAGATTCCTTTTTGAATTCTGTGTAGTACTTTTCCTTTTCCTCAGTGGTCAATTGATTCCATTGTACACCCGCTTGAACGAAAAGATCCTTCGGTTTTTTGAATTTGATAGAGGCTCTAACATCATCTAAATAATGAATAAAAGCAGTTCGCGGTTGCTTCGGCTTATCTGGTATGCCCAGTTTTTGCACAATTTGACTGTACTGTGAAAAAAATGCTATCTGGGTGGTTGCAAAACTACAAGAAAAAAAAAACAAATAATAATAAATATAACCTCAAATGGCTGCTTCTCAATATTTCTTTTGATATTTCAATAAATTCAAATATACCCTGGGTTTTGTGCAACAAAGCCACGACTTGCAGTTAACAAAACATTTGGCGAAAACAATTTCAATAATGAAGCCATGCTGTCGCTTCAAATAATTTAAAATCACAATGAAACTAATTACGTATCGGGTCTATACTGTTTAAGCGGCAAAAGAACATTTTTACGACATGCAAATGTCAAATGTCAAACGCCATTAATGTGAACTAAGCCTTACATTTTGACAATGGGACATTTTCTATCACACAATATTTCAGTTGGTTTTTTTAAACTATTTATTTAATTAATTTACAAAATGTGTTCGCAGAACATGTCAATTATGTAAAAATAAATCGTGAATATGCTACAATCAATTCGAAAGTAGTTTTTTCAATTCGTTGATTTCTTTAATGCAATCCTTTGTCAATATTTCAACACCGTTGTCTGTGTAAAGAACATCGTCTTCAATTCGAATACCAATTCCTCGAAACTCTTGCGGAATATCCTGACAGTCGGCCGGAAAGTATACTCCTAAATTGAAAAATTAGAAGATATTCGAGAATATGTTGTTGCTTTTTCTTCGTTTAAAAGAAAATACCTGGTTCGACCGCAAACACCATTCCGGGTTGAAGAATTCGATCACGTTTAATGAAAGCTGTATCATGAATATCCATGCCTACGTAATGTGATACATGATGTGGACAGTATTTAAAAGCATCCCTTGCCGCTTCTAACTGATTCAACGATTTGTCAATCAAGCCAACTTCTTGCAGATAAATACCTAAGCGATAACACATTAAATTAAACAGTTCATCCAATGTGATTTTTTCAACCGTCGATAGCGCTGTCAATAGTTCAGTTTGTACTGCATACACAATTTCATAAAGTACTTCTTGGGCCGGTGT
The DNA here is from genome assembly GCF_009176525.2 of Contarinia nasturtii. NCBI lineage: Eukaryota > Metazoa > Arthropoda > Insecta > Diptera > Cecidomyiidae > Contarinia > Contarinia nasturtii. The sequence goes on along the minus strand of NW_022198340.1, from coordinate 2,618,195 downwards.
AAATTTTCCATTAATGGGCCACGTTCGTGTGATATCACTACTGTAAGCCCCGTATTCACATCCTATGAACGAAATAAGTTGCGTGAGATATTTTTTAAATATTTTATGAATTCTATTATTAAATTCAAAGAAAACAAAATACAAACAACAATTGAATCATTTTACTTTCAATAATTATTGATATAATATTGTCAACACTCTGACGTCTTATGCTTCGATGAATAACTTACATCAGATTTTTCTATCGGAATATAGTTCGTATTCTTTGTTGCTCATCATTCAATTTTCGATTAATTTCAGTTTTGCTTGAGGAGCGAGGAAAGCATAAGCATTTTTGGTTGAAAGGAAAAGTAGGTGGTGAATCGACATCAAAATGCAATACGATACACTTTTTAACGTGAGTACGATTTTTTCACATACCAATTAAGAATCAGGGACATTTAACCCGAAATATTGGTCAGTTGTAGTAGGAATTTAAACATAATGACAAAAAATCGTGAAAACAAACCTGCATCCATTAAAACAAGTTCCCCGTCGTTCACCACTTGTGTGTTATTTATATAGTGAATTACGTTGGCATTATTTCCTCCCGCTACAACTGGTGGGTAGGCTAAAAATTGTGCATTATTCATTCGGCAGTGAAAATCGACTCTGGTCTGAATATGATGCTCCGAGTCACCTGTAAAAGACATCCAAAACAGTTAAAGAAAAGTTGAAAAGTCTTCTTGGAGTGGACAAACACACCTGGTTTTGATTCTTTCATTGTCAGATTAATCGCTTTAGAACCAATTTGGCATGTTTTTCTCATCAACTCCGTTTCGGCCGGTGATTTAATGAGTCTAAGTTCATGTAGAAATTCAATGGGTGATTGGAATAGTGTTGTCGTCGACAAAGCGGGCCTTAGATTTGCGTATAATTTTGGTTGAACTTGGTCATTATTTTCGTACCAAACATTGACCGATGGTGTCGTTTGTGACACATATTGTTCAACGAATTTCACTAAATTTCCCAACGAATATGCTTCGTCAACTCCAAAAAAGTTGACAGAGTGGTCAACGCCAGTTCTTGGCCCGTCCCAAAGTTCATCGTGCTTATTTTTGGGTCGCATAAATAGAGCTGACTTTGAATGACCTTCATCATTTGTCCATAAAACCAAAACACTATCAGGCTCTAAGCAGCCGGTCAAATAAAAGAAATCCGTGTTCTGACGGAAGAAATAGGGAATTTCTCCGGTCATGTACTTTTTTGTAGTTGCGGGCACTATCACCTAGCAAAAAAAAAGAACACAATATTTCAATATTTTGAATGGAATTTTTCACGTCGATGGAAATTACAATATTGCGACTAGGTTTGTTATGTTTAATACAATGCTCCTTGATTTTCTCCATTAATTTGTGCCTTCGTTTGCTGAACTCACTCGGTAACAGACCAATTGCAAGTTCATTTGCATTGATAAGATGCGGATGACTGAATTGAGTGGGTTGTCCAAATCGAACACCATCACGGTGTAAACTTTCCAGATGTTCGGTGTACAATTTTTCCGACCGTGAGATTGATGATGAAAAGTTTCTCAAACTTATGCATTTTTGATGGCCTGTGAATGAATCAAATTGAGATGATTTTTTTGAGCAACGCGTTATCGTTTTCAATATTACCGATTGAAAGTCGCACATTCGAAAATAATCTATTGGATAATGTTGTCTTCACAAGTCTCGTCAGCAACATGTTTTATTAATTCAATTCAGTTCCAGTCCATTTACTATTTATTTTATCAAGTGTCAATGAACACAATTACACTTTTTTTCACGCTACAATTGATGGAAAATTATGAAATATTCATGCGTCGAGACCAAATCAATTTACATAGATCACTTTAGGTTACACTTTAATTCAGAAACTAATTTGTTTTTTATGTTATTTTTTTCTCTGCGTGAAACAGACTTGCTTCACGAATATATAATGGGAAATATTATGGAAAAATTGGCAACTGTCAAAATCGAACACATGTTTTGACATCAAGTTTGACAGTTGTACAATAAATACAACTGGTCGTTTGTTATCGTTCATTCGTATTTATGTATTTGTTTTGGAATTTAAGACAGTCGGTAAATATTCGGTTTTCAACTAAATGTATGGTATTCGCGGTTTCTTGCGTCGCTGATTTTGACAGAAAAAAATTGTCCGTCTTTTTTTACGAATATCGTTTTATAAGCTAAATAAGATAAAACTACGCATTTAAAATACCGGTATTGTTTTTACCGGATGTATTGTTTTTACGTTTAGTGCTGAAAGTTGAGAAGTGGAAAATATTCAGAAGCTTAAATCCATATACTCTGGTATCGGTAGCTTATATGTTATAGATGAACTGCAATTTTAATTGCATCACTCTTATCTTGCCACTTTGTTGACTGATAGCACAGCGATAACATAGTGAAGTCTCGTCAGTCTTTGCTCACTATTTGATCAGTTCACAACGGATAATATTTCAGTACACAAACATGTCAATTTATCAGGATTTAACTGAGGTGTGGATTTTTTTTTTTGAAATATTTATTATTTTAACATTTTTCTTTGCCAAACAAAATTTAGACGATATAGACAATTTTTTTGGTTAATTTTATTCCAAGTTTAAAATTTCACTTACAATTTTTTAAGCATAATTAAAATTTGAATAATTTTTTTTACATTTCAATGAAGGAACATCCACGGAAACTAATTCCTGAACTATGCAAACAATTCTATCATATGGGATGGGTAACTGGAACGGGCGGTGGAATCTCAATCAAACTTGAGTAAGTCCAAAAAATACATGATTCTCACATGTTACGAGTATATTAAAGGTTATTTATAGTATACACTCAATATTTCTTTTTTTATGGTATCATTGCAATCTTTGTCACATCATTTCATATTTTCTATAGTTTAACAAATTCATTTGGAGGCATGAAAAAAATGCGGGAAAAAATGCTTACAACTATTAATTAATATAAAAGTGCTTGCGTTTGAAATTATTGCGAACAGATTAAATAACTTATCAATCGTTGATAACGTTTTTATTCGGTTAAATCGGTTTTTGATTTTGATCTTTTGATTAAAAGTTCCACTATGAATTGTACCTTATATTATTTTTTGTGGAATTTTATTTGTCTTTCAAAGTGGAGTACATTGTATTTTACAAACACTTTGAAAAATATCCTGGAACAAGCAAATCATTGTTCGAAAGGTGTGGTGAACAACCATATGAAATATGAAAATGTATCATTCGCTTTATGTAAGCCAAAGTCAAGTGAAATAATACCAAACATATAATTAAAAAAGTTTGCCATCTATCCGTCTTGCGTTCACAAAGGCATCATTCGACAGTCTCAACGTGCTTTTCATTTTGTATTTTCTGGGTTGAGTGGTTTGTATTGTCTTTGTTGTCACAACCATGCAATATATTGCAATTTCCAAGTGCACTTACTCCACCACTCTAAACAACGTTACGAAAACTTTTCCACGAAGCCATTTAATTTAGAATAAATAAATACCAGTTCTGCCGGTTCAGCGCAACCACCATCTCAAAACTTTGCGCTGTGATTTGATTGTTGCCATTGATTGGTGACAGCGCCATTATTAAACATCTATCACAACATTGAAAATACTAATTAAATTTAGCTAAATAATAATAAAAATATCATCAAAGATTTTATATTATGCAATGAAAATTGTACTCATTAAAATTTCATTGAATTTACTTTTTGTGACTTTTATTAAGTAATTGTTTGTAAATCTTTGAATCATTGCATATTGCAGCGACGAAATCTACATTGCTCCATCGGGTGTGCAGAAAGAACGCATTTTACCGGATGATTTATTCATACAAAATATCGAAGGTGAAGATATTCAAGTGCCACCGGAATACAAAAAGTATGTATTAACATCAATTTTTTTTTATTTTTAAATATTTCAATTTTACTCGTGTTTATAGATTGAAGAAGAGCCAATGCACGCCATTATTTATGTTGCCATATCGTCAACGTCACGCTGGCGCCGTCATTCACACACATTCTCCAAACGCTGTAATGGCAACTCTTCTTTGGCCGGGCAAAGAGTTCCGGTGCACTTATCTCGAAATGATTAAGGTAAATTCATTTGGAATCATTCAACACTGAACGCTAGTCATAGTTGCTGGTAATAATCATAATAACATAAAATTACATGAATAGGGTGTATATGATCATAAATTGGGCCGTTATTTACGCTACGACGAAGAATTGGTGGTGCCGATCATTGAAAACACTCCATTCGAAAAGGATCTGGAAGATCGCATGAATTCAACAATGCAAGAGTATCCCGGATCAACAGCAATTTTAGTTCGTCGACATGGAATCTATGTTTGGGGCGAGACATGGCAAAAAGCTAAAACACAGTAAGCACTGCACAGACACTCGATTCAATTATTTTTCATTACAAATATCAATATGCTCTATATCGATTTTAGATGCGAATGTTATGATTACTTATTCGGCATGGCAGTGGAGATGCGCAAATGTGGTTTGAATCCAGAAAAACCACCGACACATGTCGAAAACTCGGAAAAAACTTCAAAAAAATGAATCGAACGCAATATAATTGCAATCGAAATTAGTCTTTCTTTGTGCTTATCATAAAAACAAACAAACAAACATGTTTTATTTAAATGAAACAGCTAATGATTTAAAAATAATACAATTGATTGACAATATTTATATATTTTCTTTTTTTAAACTAAATCAACAGTCCATCTGCTGAGGATTTTTTTTTAAATCTCTATTTCCAATCCGCTTTTCTTGAACCGCTCTCTGAAAATCAACTTCATTAAAATTGAAGGACGAATGAACAAAATACTGAAGTAAAGAGTAAAGCAATATTGCTATACGCTGCAATTCCATTGTTTTTCCAGATAAGATTGGCGGGAGCTAATTGACAAACAATTCTCATAATATAAATCATTTCAGTCTTTTGTCGATTGAAAAGCCATACGATCAAATCAATTAGGCTAAATTACCTTTCATACTTCTTAAATTAGCAGTAATGTCACCCATTTCACCATTTGCCAATCTTTGTGCCCCTCCATCTATTAATAATTTGACAATCTCTTCACGTCCTGAAAAAGGACATTCGACAAATCATGTACCTCTTCAATTCATTATAAAGAAAATGATGAAATACCTGCTTTAACGGCAAGGTCCAATGCTATTGAAATGTATGAAAAGTAATAAGATTCAACATTCATAAATATTCATTCAATAATATTTTTTTTTTTTTTTTTATTTCCTTTAACTCCTAGTGGAGCATAGGGCCTTGAGATAAGAATTCTTATCTTTCTGGTTTCTGTTGATCAATTAATTCAGATGAATCGGTGATCAGCCGATTGTATCCTTGTATTTCTTATGATTTTGCCATATTCTATATGGCGTTGGATTTCAATTTTACGTGTCTGTGCTGAAATCCATACCTTTGTTGTACACAGACACGGTTGACACAGTATTTTACGACTACATACGATGTTCTAAACGGTCACCCATTTATCTCCTGACCAAAGCTTGTGCAGCTTAGCTCAGTTGATCGAATAGTGCCGCAGTAGTCGTAGTAGCCACTGTGCCCACACTTCATTCAATAATATACATTCACAAATATTCAATAAAACATTCAAAATATTTCGTTTTAATTGGGAGTATTGAATTACCTGTTTTCCCTTCATTATTTGGTTGGTCAACA
>NW_022198340.1:2512827-2612443 GCF_009176525.2 Contarinia nasturtii | reverse complement strand
AGATTTTAAGTCAACCCATTTAAAGTATTTCTTTAAAAAAAAATCACGATGAGTCTTATACCAAACTCTGCCGCTCTATGAAGAGCTGTTGAAGAAAAGCATGAAAAGTAATAAGATTCAACATTCATTGAAAATAGTTCGTTTTTATTCGGAGTATTGAATTACCTGTTCTTCCCTGATAATCTTCATGAGTAACATCCGCTCCTTTGTGAATAAGCAAGTCAACAATTTTGGCCTTTGCTACAAATAAAAATTTACAATGACAGATCGAAAATATAAATTGTTTCCAGTGATGGTTTTTTCCTATCTGAATAGCGCTAGCTATTCGCAGCGTGAGCTCACAGAGTATGATACACTAATACAATAGTCAGTATACAAACGCATGTCGAACAGAGAATGAACGCGAACGTATATGCTCTGTGTGGTACAAACGAAGTGTGTTGCGCGTGCGGCAACCGCTACGATTCAGCATCTGGGCAGAAATGCTGTACAGGCGCTGCAAATAGCTAGCGCTATTCAGATAGGAAAAAACCATCACTGATTGTTTCTTGCAATTTATCACCAGCATCTCCAACAGCATAGTAAAAAGGAGTCTTTCCCAACTCATCTTCTTTATTCACATCTCCGCCATGATTGATTAGGTTTTCTGCTATATTTCTGGAACCTGAATAATAAGTTTAAATCAATCATTTCACGCTTTTGGGCCATTTTTTAAAAACTAGCCAAGTATTCATAGTTCTCACCATTGAGTGATGCAAAATGAAGCGGTGTCAACCCATTCTTATTTGCTGTGTTTAAAGTAGTAAAATGTGGCTGAAACAACAAATATTGATATAAATGTTGACGAATGGAAACTAACCTTCATTGGGATTCGCCTTGTTTTGGAGTAGTACATCAGTGACTTTTTCAAACCCTTGGTAGAAAAAAAAACAATCGAATTTATCAATTTGACGATTTATTTGAACCTACATTACAGTTCATACCCGTTTGAGCAGCATAGTGGAGTGCCGATTTTTTCACATTATCTAAAACATTAACGTCAGCTCCTTTTTTAATTATAGCCTCAGCAATTTGCTCTTTACCTAATTTTGATTTCATAAAAAATGTAATCGATTTTATGATTTTCCATTATTTGCGGTAATTAATTTCACATTTACCAAATTCAGCAGCATAGTGGAGCTTTTTTAAAAATAAAAAAAATTATTTATTTATAAATAATTTAAACGTACCGAAATTATGCTCAAAGTGTCACACAGCTAGCGCCACGACGGAATTCAATGTAATCTATACTAAGTTGCCGCCAACTAGTGAAAAGACTTTTGCTCAGTTACAAACAACTGACTAGAACTCCATAGTTGTCCGTAGTGGCGCTAGCTGTGCTATAGTTTTGCATTTTATACAGTCTCTTATAGAACATAATTGCAGTGTGAATTTAAATAATTCAATTAATTTATCGTCTTACCGCAGTCTTTCCTTCATTATCAGGTATGTTGACATTTGCGCCTCTGTCAAGCAACAAACTTGCAACTTGATCTTTACCTATTTTTGGTTCATTTTAATTCCAATGTCAATTGTGGTCACAAGCTAGTTAAATACATGATAGCTTACCGACTTCAATAGCCGTTTGCAAAACTGTTTTGTGTCTTTCACTGTTTCCATTGATATTGGCACCATATTTAAGCAATGTTTCGACCATGTTGGTGTCACCTTTTTCAGTCGCGTGAGTCAGATGTGAGTCAGAAGGATGCACCCTTCCCTTATTCATCAGCAATTCAGCTATTTTCTGTTGACCTAGTTATGCTCTCATTATTGTTACTATTGAAATATGTAATTAGTCAAATCTTAAGTTACCTAATTTAATAGCCCAATTTAATGCACCATTTTTAACTGTATCGCCGACTTCGCGGTTTTCAATGATGTTTTGAACCTTATCGACACTTCCTGTTTGAAGTATTAAAATCTGACTGAAATTCTCAAACAATAACGGTTGATATAAATTTTGCAAATGAATACTAACCTTCTTTGATTGCTGTAAAAAGTCTACCTCCCAAAGTTGATGCAGTGCTGACATTGTTATTAAATAAGAAATATTGTAATATAAATTGGTGCTTTTTATCTAAAAAATTATATGCACTGCTGAAAAATTTGCAATTCACTTACTTTTGTAATAGGTCTGTTCAAAGGAAATAGTGCAAAATTACATTTAATCAAAAGAAATTTCAATATCTCACATAATATTTACCATTTTGCGGAAGTGCGCCGCTTAAAATAATGCCAAAACAGAAAATTAGTGCAGTGGCAGATTTCATTTCGCACGCCTTGAACTTCACAATTCTGTGATTTAAAAAAAAGGATTAGATTATGCTGCGATTCATGTGTATTGGTGAGCAACGTCAATGGCTAGCAAATTTATGATTGTTAACAAGTGTTTTTTTGAAGGTCGCGTGGAAATAAAATACGAAAGAAAATATAAATAAATCATATCCACAAATAGATGTGGAAAGAGTTTTATTAGAGAAAATGTTTATTCTGTGTATAACGAATCTGTTGAAATCGGAGAAAGTGAAAATGATTTTTCGTCTAAATTATTAGAATACAACGTCATCAGCATTGTTTTAAATTCATTTTGAAGATTTGCTGAGATTTGCTTGGGGTTTTTTATTTAAAAATAATATGCAAAATCAATGAGAGGATGTGAAGACTTCAAGTCTCTTTGAGCCGACGGTGGCGCACCGAATTTCAAAGGGGACGTCAATGTAATTTTACAACTCAAATCGAAACTAAACAGCGCGCCAATTTTAAAATTTGCTGTCATTTCCTCCCATTGTGCACAATCAATTGAGATAAAGGCTGTCAGTGGATATAATAAGAAAAATTACATAAACCACAACACTTATATCATAATAAATATCAAAAATTATTTTTTTTTCGCAATTTATTTGTTCGTTTCGATACCAATAAGTATATAAAATCTGTAATTTCTCGTACGAATTCAACGTCAATTAGGTTTTCATTCAAATTTTCTTTTAGTATTTTTTCGATCACTTATTGACTCCATTATGTTTGTTGGTATTTCACACATTTTAACAGAAACAATTTAAAAAGCTTCCCTTTAAAGTAAGCAAAAGATTTTGATAATTTTGCGGAATTTTCGTAAATATTATTATAGCAATAGAAAACTCACTAAAATTTAAGTCTGCTTAGTTTGTCACCGTAAATTCACTGGCACGATATGAAAATGACTGATTTAGATTAGTGAAAAAGTCAACCGATTCATTCAGTGGGATAAATAGAATGATGATTCCGACGATGTAAGAAACGAAAGATAAAAATAGACTGATCTTGATCATTGTCAAGAATATACTGTATAAACATATTTATTATATATATTTATTTCATTTTTGAGTGTTTTATACCACTTATTGCATCGTTTGGGCATTTATAAAAAAATGATTTTGTTAGGAATGCGCTTTACGCATATAATTTTTATAATTACTTTGGAAGGATCTCAAAAAGAAATTTCTATTTCTAAATATCTGGAATTCAGTAATATGCGGATGGATCTAAGGTAGGTTGGAAAATTCCTTTCAATTTGCTTGATTTTTTTTTTGCGAAAAAAATATGGCCACAATGGAAATGTCACAATTCAAAAACCATTGTGTAAGCCAAGTGCAACGCCTCGTTTAATCCAGTGCGCTAAGCTTGTGCCTTCTTGGACAGGTAACCAAATGCGTGTTATTAGGGCGCCATTTGTGGAAATTCCTCGTTTCAGATGATAGTAGACAGGACACTCATAGCGATTACCAGCGCTGAACTCCTTAATTTGAATCGGCTGTGAAGTTTCCAATTAAGATTAAAAATCAGTCTTTAGAAGAAATTCATTAAAATACCAGACACCTTAAGATGAATCATTGGGAATGGTTCAATTGATTTGTTAGTCATTTGCTCTTCAATAAAACTTCCATTCCAATGGGCTGACTCCAAATAAAAGCTATATATGGAATAGCCTTCATTCGAACCATCCAGACTCCTGTATTGAATATCCCGTGAATTAGATCGAAAAAATAAGTAAATAGGTGCTCCCTGTTATACCTATCATTATTAACAACAGTATAATCTATTGTAATCTCTTCCAATGGCACACTGTATTTACGAGCAAAATCAAGTTTAATGGCAGTCAAAAAACTGGATGGCCTAAAAAACGCCGATAGCCAATATGATTTGAGCATATCACCAGACAACCACCAATTTTGAATCCATGTCAATCGTTTACAAAAATCAATCAGATATGATGCCACGCCCTTTTCACTTGCATAGGAGATTTTTCGCCATTCATGCGGAATTTCGTCGATCATAAGACTTTCTAAAATACATTCCAATTCGGGTGTTAACGTGAGGTGTCCTGTTTGAAGGAAAAAAAAATTGTTTGAAATTATATGAAGCAACTAGATAAACGCCAACAAACCTTGAAGTGCTTGTTGTAGCTCTGTGCATGTTTTTCGAATGATTTTCAATAATTTATTGAACATTTTCAATTCCGAAGTCAAAACAATGTTCAATGATCTTTCGTAGGAAAATTCAAAACTATTTGGTTTGTTACAGTCAATTGGGTGTGGTAGTTTTGCAATTATGTCGGTAAGATTCACTAAAAATTCAACCTCGTCCAATGTACTTGTCGTTTTAATATCATTGGCAATTTTCATTTTGGTTAGCAAAGCATTTGAAGTCTTTAATTTAAATATAAAGTCGGAGTTTTCATGAAGACCATAAACTCTACAATTGGATTTCACAGGAATGGTTTCTTCGATGAATTTGACAACAAATCGATGTTCATATCGTAGTGGTAGCGTATATACGTCAAGTGAACTGATTTTATACGGTGGCCCTTCGAGTATTCTCCCATTGAATACGTCGTTCAAAAGCGTTTTCAACAAACGCTTATCGTATTCATCAACGATTAAACCTCCGTAAATGCATTCGCTGATTATGTAGTGAAGCGTTTTAAACGGAATGAATTTGCCATCGCCCAAAAACATTTGCAATTGTTTTGCCGATTGTGTAAAATCACTGATGCCAAATTCATACGCAACATTCCATCCAACGCTGCCATAATGTTTTCGCTCATTTACAATCGCATCGAAAAATGTGAGCGAATAAAGCATTTGCTTGAAGAGTTTGTCTTGCTTCGGACAACTATCATAGAATTTGCTATTCAATAGTTTTGTTTGATACGAATTGAGTAGGCTGTTTTTGAGGCCTTTTGGATTTTCATAGGTCATTTTTACACTGTTTTGAATGAGATTAAGCGGGAATGTTGTGGTCGGTTCACTAGTCATCCATAACCGGAACGAGGCTGGAAAAGGAAAAATACGGTTGAATGAATGTTGATTTCATTTTATCTCTTTGAAAATTAACTCACGTGTGGTATTATAAAAATTGATATTTTTCCACATAATCTCAAGTTTTGTCAGCCAGTCGGTGTTCAAATGACAATTTTGAAGACAAATCCAAGATCCTTGTTTCTGAGCTTTGTTCAGTGCAGCTTCGGTGTGATCACCTTGCGCAGTGCCCAATGAAATCATTTGCATCGATTGTGAATAACCCAAACGTTCAGCAAACATCCAAAGTGTGTCGATTGGATCGACACCGGGCGACAGTATGAAAATCAACGGTGTTAGAATATTTGACTCTTCGAAAGATTTATGAATGTCGAATATCGGCGGGCTGACAAATTGTGCACCCATTTCAGTGGCTATAAAATCAGTCATCGCCTGCGTTATGAGCTCCGGATGGAATATTTTCGATATCAACAACTTTTCAAATGATGAGAATCCATCAACTAAATTCGATGGCGGTTTATCATCATCTCCGTAATAATATGCTTTCCACTCAACGATATGCGCTTCAAATAATTCAAGCAGATTATTTCTTTCAATCACTTCACCCAACTTATGCAAATCGCACCATATTTTTTCGGTGATCCATTCATGGTGTTCTGGTTTTTCGGCAAGTGGACCAACAAAACCATTGTCACCGTTGACAAAAAAGTTCAATTGATCTTCTTTTAATTTACCATTTGTGATCAACACTTTGGTCGTAAATATCCACGAGAATAAAAGTTTGTCGGCATTAAAAATGGAGCGACAAATATTATTATAAAACTGATTGGTAATTGATTTTATTAAAAAATCAATTCGACGCTGTTGATCTCTTGATCGATTTGCTTTTTCGATAGAAGTATTATACAGCATCAGATACCAATCCAAAGAGAATTCATACATTGGATTTATGAAACGCAATTGATCCAAACAACAGTACAGATTGGCTGCGTACGACGCCACCTGTCGGTAGCTTTCACGAAACGTTTCGATTTTGTGTTCGGCCTCAATATAAATTGATTGTTTCTGAATCACTTCGAGATAAAGTTGTTTTGAAGCATCCATTTTTTTGATGGCCGTCTCATCTTCCAGAATATCACTCTCACTTTCGGCGATCACCGATAAAATGGCATTTTCATGTTCAATTATTTTTGCCTTGTCGCGTAGCTTGTTGTGCAGCAAATCATCACGTTCCTCACGCAAATATGGATTCTCTTTCAACACCAAAATATCCAGTAAATTTTCTTCGAGACCATTCGATGCAAAAATAAAATTGATTATATTCAATTTTCCGCTGTAGTCGCTCATGAATTTCAATGTTTTTGCGATTGACGTCAAATACAATCGAAAACCGCTGGCAATTTTAATGGTCGTTCGTGAATTTAGACGAATTGTATTTTCAATACATTTTGATATGCGATAATTGAAAATTGGCTCCAGACAAATATTCAACGATTCAACAACGTCTTCGATTAAAATTGGGTGGCCGTCTCGCATACAATCCAGCAATACATTGAAATATGATGGATCCGATTGTTTAACCACTTTTAAGTGTTTTCCACTTTCCATTTGTTTGATCCATTTATTGGCTTGTTGCTGTGGATCAAGGAATAAACATTGTCGACAAGAATTTGCCATCAGAATGCCATTTTCAACCGAAAATTCATCGGCGGCCAATCCAAACATGTGCCAATCTTGGATTTGTGCACGTTTCCCCAAACATGATGTCAAATTGAATTTCTCCGAACACGGAATATCGATTGATACACAAAATTCGTGCCATTTTCGAATAGAATTTTCACGATAATGTTTTGGAAGGACACCGAGATAGGCGATAATGCCACATGAAATCAAAACATCACCGGGAAGGTGATCGAGAAATTTTTGCAAAAGAGCTGCCCTCTCAGTCCATCGACTTTTCTCTTGGCCCAAACTACCGATCAACGCTTCAGCACGCTGTAATTTCTGCTCACACATTGCTACTTCACGTTCGGTCCGCTCCTTTTCCAAATTGGTTCTTTCCAATTCGGCGTTTAGTCCTGTCACCTTTTCTTCTAATTCGGCGGCAAGTGCTCGTTTTTCTGCCAAAAATTTGCGCGTCTCCTTTAAATTTTCTTTTGCATTCATTAATTTGAATTTTTTGGGCAAAACCACCGTATTCACCGATTCGAAATTCTCAATTGCTTTGATCCATTTACATAATCCTTCTGCAGCACTTGAGGCTTTGGCAACTAAATGAATGAATGTACATTAACATTGAATATTATCCAAAATATCAAACTGACGCTTACCAATGTGAGGTTGAAAATCCTTGTGCGGTATAAAATCCTTGCGAATCTTCTTCATGATGTCCGGACTGATGTCATCCTTGTCATAATCCTTTAGTGATTGCAGAAAGCCCATGTCGCCGAGAATTCGTTTGCTTGGTCCCCAGTAATCGACGATTTTTTTACCTATCAAAAAGTCAAATTCTCTTGCTTATTCATCGAACTTTGTGCAATTCAAAAGTGTCTTACCGCTAGCTGCATCATTGATTCGATCCGGTGCCACGCCCTTCATAACACAAACTGCAGCCATAACAAGTTTAACGGCACTTGGTGGATTTTTCATTGATTTCACAAGAGTAATGTCAGCCGGTTTCAATGTGTTAAGTGCCTGCAATGCGTCTTCAAGCACAGGAACAGCCTGAGCCAAATCCTTTGAGCATTCATCTTCCATGGATTCAGCGGCAGCTGCTTGTTCATTCGCCACCAGTTCATCGCGTTTCACTTGTTCTGTTGCAACACTAGCTTCGATCGTTTTCAGCTCAATCTCCGTTGTCATTTGTTTACAATCTAAAGCCATCGCACGAAGTTTCGGTTCCAATTCACTCAATTCGGTTTGCATATTTTCCACTGCTTTTGCCGCCTGTAACAAAAATGTAAAAATATTAGCCAAGACAATAACCAAATTTTGATTAAAAATATGTTCAGAGATACTACCATCTGAAGTGTATTCAAGCCACTTTCGTATCTCGATTTGGCCGTTGTGATCTCGGTTTGTTTTTTAATATAGAGCTGCGCAAAGCATCGCATCAACTCCAAATACGATGCTGATGACACATAGAAACAGTTGCCCGTTTCTTCTCGATATGAATTTACCGCGCCTTGAGCCGTTGTGTGAATGTATTTGCATGCAATGGTTATTGTTTCGATTATTTCCATGGATAAGTCAAGATTTGAGAGAAACTTTGACGCAATCATTTCCAAGGCTTCTTCAGGCCATTTATCGAAGAAATCAATGGTGCAACAATTTACTAGCGTCGGATAGAGTCGAATGTAATTTCTCAATTTCGGTCCGACCGAATTGAAACTGAGCACAATGTGCAGATTTTGGCGACAACGATTGACAAAGAATGTAAATACCTCATCAGCACTTATATCGATGTTTCGATTTCCGCCCTGTGCGACAAGTCGCACCATTTCTAGTAGCTCCTGTTTCTCATCGATTGGCCATAAGTTTGGCACATTTCCAGAATTTAGTAAATATTCGACGTCGATTAGAAAGGCATCATGTTTTAATTGGCTCTCCGATAAATACAGGCAGGTTTGTTGACCCATTCCGCCGGCTGATTTTAAAGCCGATTTTATATCTTCACGCCATGCTTTTATGCCATAATCTTCGATGGTGTTTAGTTGAAATAGCTTTTGCTTGCATATCATCGATGCCAAGCGTATCAATGATCTTCGTCCCGAATCGATGTTTCCGATAATCAATCCACTTCCTCCCGGCATTGAAATTATTCGGCAAATTCGATTAAGATGCTCCAAAGCATACGTAAATAGAATCACATTCAATTCAGTCTTGTCATTTTCTTTGTACTCATTTAGGGCGGTATTAGCCACTGCAGTTAGTTTATCGAAATTAGTTATTTCTTCATACTTTCGAACTGAAATGTATGACTCAACATCCAAATACGAACCGAACGACAATTTTTTGATACTTTCAATCGATACAATGCCATTTCCATTGGTGTACGATTCAAAAATGATTTCCATGCTATCCTTGAATGTGCCACATGTGTCGTTAATTTGATCGGCCAGAATGCTGAATATCCAATCTTTTTCACCAGACTCTATCAAACGATCGTGAAAAACTCGCAATGATTCGTGAAACCAAATTTTGGCAAACATTTTCTTATTTTCAACCGATTCTTTGCGCAGCAAAGAGCAACCACTGCACACTCGTAGTATATCCCGCATATCAAATCGATAGTGTGGTTTGGACGGTGTTGGCTTTAATTTTTCAACAATTGCCGCATAGACATGCATGGTCGCGGCCACAATTTGATTTACACTCCCTATAACATCAGCTGCATGACCTCCTTTTTTATAGCCATTCATTAAAATGCCATTTGCAATGCGTACATGTGTCTCTTCGGTGGATTCATTCACCGAAAAGCAATTGAAGTGGATCAAAAATCGACTATTGACCTCTTGACATCGGCCTCCGACTCCACATGCAGCCAGTATCAATGTATTGCTTAGAAATATTTTCGATGTACTTTTCAAGTCGAATACGTATCCATAGTCGAAAATTTGTCGCAGTAATTCAATCGATGAATGTGATCCAATATGTTCATCGATCGGAACATTCAAATCGTCTATGAATACAGCACAGGTCATACCTTTGGGCGGACCATACACACCACGCTTCAATTTAATCAACTTGCTCAACAATTCCTCGTGCACATCGCTGGCTTTTGTACGTTTGTTGAATGTGACGAAACCGGGCGTGAACTTCTTCGAATCAACTTTACTTCGCAACATATTTTGCATCATATATGTTTTTCCAGTGGCTGACGGACCAATTAATAACACATTTTTTCCATACTGAAAACGAAAATGTATTTTCAAAAAAAACTGTTTGAAACATCGAGCAACATCTAACCTTCATGTGCATCTCCACCAAATGGGAATATCGAGCTGTGTCGACTGTTGCCACCTGAACACCATATTGATTTATTTCGGGCTCTTGACGTCGCACCAAATCGGCCCACAATTTCCAAGTTCCCTTTTGTTTGAACACATAGTAGTAATCATTCAGGTAACCTTCACTGGGAATGGATACATCAATACGATTTTTAATACTCGTCGGCGGCGCATATTCTTCATGATCACTCCAAATCTGAAATTTATTTTTTTTATTTATTCATTTTTTGCCAAATGAATTTTCTATCGACGTCTCTTTTAGCGCAAAGTAGTTCGTACCCTTTTATGGAACTGGTCAAACTTTGTCCGTGACTCTTCATTCAAAATTCCGCCAATTCCCCAAGTGAATGCAAAGACAACGGCAGCCTGAATCCATGTGATGAGGAATTTCTGATAATCATCTTGATTGATTTCGATTGCATCGTCGATGACCATTTGAATTATATCAAAGGTTGTATTTATCAAATTGTATTTCAAAGGGTCGAATAGATTCGTTCCATATTCGATTACGTAATTTACCACCTGTCGAATGATGGGGATTTTTTTTAGAAATATTTTTCTTAATTGGGAAAAAGAGTCAATACCAAGGGTAGTATCCAATCCAATAAGTCTGTTAAAAACGATCTACACTCATTTATCCATTGTTTACTGCAAGAGTTCATCCAGGCCTTTGCTAAAGTTTTCCAATCCAATATATCCGGTTCAAAGTATACGATCCCAAGGCGTGAAATCTAAATGATATGAATCAGTGTAATAAGACTTTCTTTCAAGTACAATATATATTGTGTACCGTCGATGGTGATGCAAGGTTCAAATTTCCGACTTCAAATAAAACCAATGTGTTGTCTGTCAAATTTAGTACTTCACCCGAACTCAGACATAGCTTTCGATTATCGTCTAGAACCGTGTTTAAATTTTCAATCCACTCCGAGTAAATGGGTCCATCGAATATTATCCATTTGAATAAGTCGTCGGCTTTATTATCAGCAAATCGACGAAAAATTGAGGAAACCACACCATCTTGCCATTCCATATTGATCGGATCGAATTCGCCAAATAAATGTTTTAAATCGATGGCTCTTGGGTTCACAAATTCTACAAACAATACACATTGGTTGAAAAATTATTATACTTTATAAATTATTTCGTACACATACCAATGTCCATGTTATTGTTATCAAGTTGGTGTTTTAATTTGATTGCATCAATCAGCGTTTTGAGCACAAATGATTTTCCCGTATGTGGATTGCCCAACAACATGACTCCCTGCCTAAAGACACTCATTTCATAGGTTTCAATTAGTTTTCGGTATAGTGCTTCAACGGGTTGATAATTATTATCGCTACATTTTCGCTCATATGCTTCACGTAACCAATCATAAGTGTTACTTTCCCTGGAAATGGCCTTTGGAAATAAATCACTGACGATACTTTTGAAGAGGGGTACATCTTTTGGATTGATTTTTGGTAAATTGACGTCTAGCAATGATTGATAAATGAGATTCTCTTCAATTTCATCGGGTTGTGCCAAAATCCGATTGGCGGAAATTCTAAGAGCTATCTTTAAGCTTCGAAGACCTAAAAATTGGAAATTAAATGTTTTTTTTGGCACAAAATTTGAATTTCCTTTAAAACCTTACCAAAATCATAATGAACTTCAGATGGTAGTATCTTTGAACATATTTTATACAATTTGGTTATTTTCTTGGCCAATATTTTTGCATTTTTGTATCCATTTGCAAAGAGTGAAACTTCGGTTATCTGAGTCACGTCCGGCTGCATCATCGAAACAGGACGAAAGAGTGTTTTTAAATTATTTGGCCTGGAAAATGGAAGAAAATTGTGGTTTTAAAGAAAATTGGCTTTGCTTGTGCTATATGATTACCACACAGCAAATATTTACATTTTTGTCCGCGATATATCCAGTGGATTTGACATGATGCATACGTTACACTGTGTGTTAAGTTTCAATTCGACTCCGTCTAACATAAATTTACAATTGGCTTGTTGTTTTCGCATGGCCATTTGAATGGTTCGAATTTGCTGTGAAATTACAGAAATTGTTTTCAATTCAATGCGATTGAAATCTTCGAAGCAAATCCACGCGCCGCTCATTGATATGCCTTTTAACGGGAAAAGAAACACTTAGATTGATGTAATGGGAATTATACTTATTGCAGAGAAAAGGAAAACGGCGCTCATACCCTTTAAAAACCTTGAAATCGATCGAAAGTCCAGATCGGGTGTACAGTCGAATATTTTTAGTTGAGTTGCCAATGCTTTGGATAGGTCCTTAATGGTTTCTGACTTGCCAGTGGCAGTGGGACCCTCGATAGATGCATTCAATTGATGCTGATATGCCAATAAAACTGTACGGTAACATCGCTCCGTAAGCGGAGTCATGACAACACGTTGAAAATTCCCCAAATATTCGTAACCATAAGAGATTGTTGCATTCAGTAATTTCATTGTCACTTCTTTGTCGATCCAATAATATCGCAATTGTGCAATCCATTCAAAGTCATCGATGTCACTGTTTGCATTTGCAATTAATTTTTGCGTAACATCTCTGGCATGAATGTCCTGAATGCAAAGCGATTTCAATGTCATTCGATTCAAGTTTGTAATTCCTGACGATCGAATTGCTTCAACGGTTTCATCCAAATTCGTATTCAGCTCGGAATGAACGTTACTCAACAGATCACGATTTTGTTGCAAAAGTGATGTATGGACATCACTCGACCAAAATATGCTTGCCACCACCAGAACGATCATTTGCGCCCAATTCAATGACCATTCAATTCGCTCTGACGTTACATAGTCCGCATAACTATTGATTATTTCATTGCGAACAGCCAAATACATTTCGTTCTCAACACTTAAGAGCCACTTTTCAACACTGCCACCAGTTTCTGAGATCACAATACGATTTACAAAGTTGACACTTTCGTTAACTGAACTGAGCATTGCGTCAATATTCCCAGATTCATCCATTTGCAACTGATTGATGCCGTTGAAACATTTGCACAAAAATGGCTGAATATTTTGTGAATTCTTTGTTTCCGAGAGTATTTGCAACATTTCGTGATTGGAAAGGAAGAAAAATCGCGGAAAGTATAAACGTTTTCGTTCTAGAAATGCATTAACTCCACTTTTAATTTCATCCAGCATTTCATTGGCCGATTTCAAATCTTCCAACAGATGTTCGGCTTCAGTCATTTTCATTACAATCGGTTCTTTAATTGCCATCTGTAAAAAAAGATCGAATTTAGTTTTTAAGCATATATTTTTATATTCCATCGAATGGAATTACCTCGATGTATTTGCAGTAAATCTCATTAACTCTAGAAAACAACCGTTCTTCGTTTGGCATTTCGACCAAAATATCTTTGGACGATAAAATTGGGAGCAAATAAAGCCAATTGGTTTGAACTTTTAACCATTCGTCGAATATATGAGAGACTCGTAACAATTTTTCGTACCAATTTCGCACACTACGTTCACAAGGTTTGACAAATGCGGAACCGCGCATCGCGAGTGTCTGGATTATGTGGTCATCGAGTAATACCTACAAAGCAAACACACTTATACTCACGAAGTAAGAAATAAAATGTGGTGAGATGATCTTCGAGACTAACTTGAATATCTTCGATGTTTCCCAAAATTGTAATATTGGTGTCGTTGTAAACAGTGATCGGGAATTCAATGGTCTCCCATTCTTTAAACATATCGGCCAAATCCATTTGCAACTTCAATTCCTTGTTGGCACCGATGCTTATTATTTCAAAACTGGGCAGCAAATGATCAATACCAAACTTTGTAATCTTTCGCAACGACGTTCCGGCATCAGGTGTCAAATCGAAACCTGATTTTGTGAAGTTCTTCAACTTATTACTTCATTCGGTCGGGTTTAAATTTAAAAGAAATCTTTACCTGCTATCTCGGACATCTCCACCCAGTGGCGGTCCCTTAATGCCGGATTACACATTATTTGCACAATACTGACGCCGATTTGAAAACCATTTATCCATTCAATCATCTTGCTGCATAATCTTAGTGGGACGGGGTGTTTCTCAGGATCGGGATCTTCAGTTTGACCCTTTTGAAAATTTATCGTTTTTTAAATACACTTTGCTGTGGTAAGACAACAGTTTTGTCACAAAACTGCATATTTCGATTTTAAGATCAAGCAATTTCCATACTTTTTGAATAAAAGTTACTCCCTTCTTGGTTTCCCTTCTTTAAAACTTGAATTTCAGAAAGTATGGTCAAATATGACCTTTTCTCATTAAAAAAAATTTACCCGAAATTTCAGCACTGGATTGCCGAGCATATCGGCTTTGATGCGATTCCGATAGTATTTTTGTGTGGCTTCAAACTCTCTGGTATAAGATTGTACAAGATTTTCAATGGTCATTCGATCTAAATACTCAAACGGTCCATCCATCCAAATGTAGTAGTAACGCAGCCATTCAATGCAAAGTCTGTTAAAAAAAACCAAATTATTAGAGAAAGTTCGCATAATAAAGAGAAAATATGAATTTGGTAGGTACTTGATAAGAGCAGCAAATGGGGTGAGAAAATTTTTAAGTGATTCTACAATTGGATACTGTGAAACAGGCAATTTGAATAGTTTTTCCTCTTTGTTAATCCATTTAATATAATCCTCAAAGCATTTGATTTGTTCCGTATACTCTTCGAGCGTAGCGTAGTAATTGTGCAGTTTGTTCGTGTCGTACATATCATCAATGATAGCCAATTTCGGAATTAGATCATCGATATTCTGTGTTAGTTTTTTGGTCACCGTATTCAAGTGCTCTTCAAATTGATTTTTATAAATTTCAAATTGTGATGAATTTTGCTCGAAAATGTCTTGAATTTTATGCAACCAGTGAATCGTTTCAATTTGCAAATTAAAATGTTCTTCATCAAACTCTCTCAAATCAATTAATCGTCCGCTTGTCTGAAATATGACACATTAAATACAAAGATGCGCAAAATTGTTTGTTTGAAAAATGATTACCTGTAAATTTTTCTGTATATGTTCTCGTATTTCGGCGATTTTTTTATTTTTCATTTGCAGCATAAATTCACCATTTGCCAGCAACGTTTCGGTTGATTTGGGCGCTTCCAATGCACGCCTCTGAACATTTGCAAACCAATCACAAATGCGTTGACAATCATTTTTATGATCGTCTGCTATCTTATCAATGATTTCGTTTATATAATCTTGTGCAATCGTTCGTAGGCCAATCAAAGCTTTACCCTGATTAACAATAGCAATGTCAAAGATTTTATTTTGCACGGTTTTCTGTAATTTTTCGATAAATTGCCGAAAGAACGCAATTTTCTCGAAGTAACTGTCAATGTGTCGCGATTCGCTTAGGAATTCATCCAAATCGAATCGCGTCTCTTCACTAAACAAATCATAATATTCGTCTTCCAATGTTTTGACATAATTCAAAATTGGCGCATACGCATGTTCCAGTGTGACTTCCAACCGATTCAACAGCTGATTGAATGCAATTTCCCCTATTTCAACTTTCAAATACGTTTCGTTTGTTATGAACGCGGTACGATCAATCAACAGCTCCAATGGCGGGAATTTCGTTGCTATGGCAGCAATATTTTTGAATATTCGATGAAATGTATTTCGTAATTCACGAAAACTCGGATGCAACTCAATACGCCCATTGCTGCATGTGGCATAAAACTTTATCGGAGGCATATTTTTGCGTTTTTTCAGCAGATCAAAGATATGTTCGAAGGTCCTTGTCTTCACTTCGGTAATTTGTCGATTGATCAAACCTTTGGCACAGTTCAACATTTTTGGCCATTGATGCGGCGGAAAGGAACGCTTTCGGTAATGTTTCAACATGATTTGAACAATTTTTGGATACCATTCTTCTCGAAGGAAAATGGATTTATTCTCCAAATCACGTTGAGCCGCTCCCTCAAATTCAATCAACATGAGCCAAATACAAATGCCACTTTTAGTTTTCTTATAATTACCGTAGTCATTTAGGACGCGTGGAAAACTCTGATACGAAGAATGCACTATAAATCGAATGAAAGGATATGAAATGAACAGGTTCTCTTTTAGTTGCTTTCGATATCGTAAAAACTTTTTGTGATGGTCGGTTCGTCCGGCCTGTTTGAATTTAAACGAATTCCTTTCATCGTCTGCATTTTCAAGGCCGTGTTCAATCGTTTTTAAGAAACGTCTTACATTGAAGCCTTTTATCGTTTCCAGATACTGTTTTTCAACATCAGCCATGTAGTTTGTTGTTACATTTGAGTACTTTGTACGCAATTTGTTTTGCGTTGAATTAACGATTTTCCGTCGAATGCGTCGCGGCATATTGGGTATTGGGGTGCTGGCGACAGCATCACGGATTTGTTGAATATAATAGATTTTTGGTAATTTTTCAAATGTTTCATTTATTGCACGAAATGGATCAAATAAAAACTTCTTACGATCCTGAAAATATCAACAAACAATAAAAAATCATAATAGCTGCGATAAATATTTGTCAAACTTACAATTTTGGTACGGCGTTTCTTTCGTTTTGTGCCATTTATTTTAGATTTTAACAATGGATTTTTTAAATATGGATCGTTATCAAATCGATCCAATGGAAAATCAAATTTTCGGATATTTTTAAAATGATCAACCATTTTATTTCATCGTTCTTTTAAATTAGGTTCTCAAAATATATTCACCGTCTGTGTTGTGGCTTACTTTTAACTATTGATATAAAATAAACATAAACAATAGAAACGAATTGGAGTTGCCATAGTAACGGTTCATTTGATTTTGCCGGTAAATATAAAAAAGGCTTACCTTAATTTTTCGATCTCAATGTTATGGACAATTTTGTTTTCATAAGCTGGTTTCATTGCTCTTCATTTTCTGCTCTTTAAACTTGCCAATTTTTACAGTATATGCTAACTTTAAGCTTTTATTTATATTTGTTTTATTAAAAATATTATCGAACAATCCGTCAATGTTTCTTCCAAACTTCTCGTTTAGAGCCAATTCAAAAAGACTTTTACTACCCGTATTAGAAGAATTCACGCTTCGTGTATACTCGGCACATCATCGCTGCATCCAATGCATGTGTTTGCTCACAGTCATACACAGTCAAAGAAAGTTCGCACAAAAGAGAATGAAACATTTACATATGGCTAAATGATGATATGGCTTGATGTTTTTTGACCATGTCGCAGTGAATTCTACTGCTGATATTCGCCTAAGCAGCGAAGATGCGCCGAGTGTACACGAAGCGTGAATTCTTCTAATACGGGTAGTAAAAGTCTTTTTGAATTGGCTCTAAACGAGAAGTTTGGAAGAAACATTGACGGATTGTTCGATAATATTTTTAATAATTGTCATTACTTTCAAATATTTTTCCTCTGTTAGGCCCAAAGAAATTAAATCACCTGTTAAATCCAAATAAATCTTTGTATTGTGCTCCAGTTTGTGTTAAAATGTGACCCAAAATTTCGTTGAAAATTCAAAAATAGATAAGCTACTGCTCTAGCTCTCAGAACTTAAGTACTTTTTCATAGAAAAGTACAATTTTGTGTATTTAGTAGTTTTTACGTATTCACTGTGTAATAAAATTTATTGATATCGTTATAAAAACTATTCATGGATTTTATGCAGTTCAACTAAAGAAATCTTTATTTGCAAAGTATTTTGCTCGAATATGTTTGCATACACAATTTGAGTTGAGAAATGAAATCCGACAACCCTAGTTTGAAGATACACTTTATTTAGTCTCCGTTTAATGATATTTTTGTCTTATATTCGTTGTTCACGTCGCCTTGAAGTTGAGCAGTTCATTGTGTTCATTCTCTCCATCTCGTTCGCTGTTTTTAATAAAGAATAAAGATATTTGCTGATTCATATCGTTTGCTTATCTTATGTTGCTTACCGGTATTATACCGCTATATCCGATCAAGAGTTTGAATTTTGTATTGGAAATTATTGTTTAATTTCGCGTAGATGTTTATTTTGATAAAAAAAAACATAAATCAATGAACGAAATGTTGCATTGTCATATAAATATTGCTTGCAGTTTATTGCTCCATTACCCGCCCTTTAATTGAGTTTTAATATTCGCGGTGCTCACAACTTGTGTCACAAGTACTCACCATTGCCAATAATCACTTACCATTTTTTTTTCCTACAACTTTGATTAAAAACAAATATGCGTGAAGTATTAGTAGAATATTATAGGTGTGATAATCCAGCCCATTCTCGGAATCAAACTAGAAAGTACGTTGTGCGTGATCATGGATCGAATAGCTGTCCAGTTTGCGGATCAATTAATGGTCCACCATATAAATCGGTAAATTATTTGTATTTATTATAACTCACAACCAAAAATCCAAAATGTTTTTAATGTTGTACGCATGATTCGTTTAGATCCGTGTTTCGGAGAGGACCTAATCATTGGTTACCACTTGCCAGCATTCGCAACTTTTCAATATTGGAATCAAATAAAATACAAAATAGATTATAAATCTCACCTCGGAATTGTGCATAAGAAATTATCAAATGGAATGTGTTTTCTCTAATTTTGGAATCGAAAATTAATTTAATATGTAGTAAATTATTGCAAGTTCTGCATTCAAATGTTTATCACTTTTTTTATCATTCACTGATTTCCACTCACCAAAAGCACAATTAATCAAGACCGATAAACGTGAACGAAATTCAGAAAGAATAAAAGTAGGTGAATCTGATTATTGGAATGATATAAAAACTTCGGCCAATACTCGTGGTTTAAAGCTTATAGTATCAGTTTCTAGAGCATATATTTGTGAACCAGAACATATATTTTCAAGAAATTGCTGTATCTATAAAACATTTAAAAAATCGAGAGAGAGAGAGAGAGTTCAATATTTTGATATCACCTTTTAATGAATTGCTGCACGAGGTCTTGATTACAAATAAAAAAAAAACGTTTTATTCCTTCTTTAATTAAAATCTGTTATATTAAACTAATCAGAATCATAGTCGATTTGAGATGATCATTTATATCCTAATATATTTAAACCAAAAGACATTTGCTTACAGTTCGTTTTTTATTGCTTATTAAATAAACTTGAACAATTGAAAAAAATAAACAAACAACAGGACAATAAACTCCCTGTTATCATCAATTTCAAATTTTTTGTTTTCTACAAAGTTACAGCTTTTGGGGGAAATTTATTATTTAAATTTAAATATTCGGGGTTATCGAAGAAAAATAGCTTTTTTGTGTGAAATTGTTTCCCTATAAAATAATAACAACAATTATTGATGTTATTTTGTGCGGTGTGTGTGTTTCGCATCGCTGCTGTATTCTTATTCATGTTATCTGCATAATCACAAATAAACATGGAAATTTCCGAGTATTTGGCTTTATATAACCAATTCATAAAAAACGGTGTTTATTTGAAGTTTTTTTCCGAGTTCCAAACCCCTAGGTTACAGCTATCAGTAATCATTGATAACAAAATATAAATTGGAAGCATAAGAAACCTATTACTAGACAACATTTTAATTTTTAACAAAAACAGTTAACTTTGGAACTCTATCGTTGAAAACTACAGAAACCAAAAATGGGAAAAAAGTGTATTGTGAAAGATTTTCTTGAATTTGCCATTATTAAAAATCAAACTATAAAGATATAATCCAAATTCGAAAAATAAAATCATTGGTAGAATTGGCTCTATATTTCCCCATTGCATCCATCATACGAACATGTTTCACAGGTTTCTGTCTTTACATACGATGGTGTGTTATCATTCATGCAGTCGTTTTTGGAAGCACTTTCCTTTTCGAAGTAGCACGAACGAGAGACAATAGTAATTTCGTTGACTACAATTTCAGTAAAAGCAAAAAAAGCTAACTTCAATAATATTAGGCAAAAGAAAAGAAAGTTGATTTACCAAGTTGTGTCATTTTTCTGCATACTGATTTTTGATTCGATCCAGCCGGAGTTGGACAGTTCACAAAAGCCCATCCTGTAAAAAAAAACAGTTTTTAGTGGTAAAATTACGTTATGAAGAAATGGTGGCCGAACGTTTTTGTTCTGGTGTAACGGCATTCGCATCGAACGGATCATTACAAAATTTCCCATTTTTGCCACTTGACTGGCATCTCCAACATTTGAGAGCGCACGCTACAGAAATGTTTAATAAATTCACGTTTTAGTTGTTTTCACAGGTTAATATAAAGGTTTTCAATTAATTTTAATTACTTTATTCACTTACTTTCTTCAAATGAAAGAATGACTAAGGCTATAAAAGCCACAGCTGATAGATACTTTCCGAATGCCATTTCAGAGAATGAAATAATGTAATTGCTGAAAAAATTCCACGACAACTGATACATTTTACACGTCTACTCTATCCTTTTAAATGACCAAATTTGTATACAATTATTTTTTGTATAATTAATCGCCTATCAATTTAACACAGAAGCTGTATTGCAGTTGCTATGGATTTGTATGCATTTTGTAAACAATAACCACAAACAAAATATTCTGAAAAAAGATATGCTTATCGTAAGCGTTTATTTATTATTTTTGCTTGAAATGCGATCATTCATTTCAAGTTCCTTAAATAAATAAAATGTCTTACATCCGTAAGATGAACTTTTCCGCACTGTGATCCACAACATGCATTCATTACGTATCTTTTACCGTAAATATAAATTCATGAGAAAACTGAATCTGATATAAGTTTTGCGATACAAATAATTTTTGAACGACTTTTCAATGCCTGTATGATATCGTAATCATGTGAAAATTTACAGATGTTATCTTTTTCACAAAAAGCTAACATTCTGAAAGTTTGAAGAAATTTCAATACAATTGAGTTTTCATACAAAATTTTCGTTTTTGAGCAAAAAATCCAAAATTTTGTATGGGAGGTACCCCTAATTTGCATTTAAATCTCTTCAAAATCTCGAAATGTTATTTTTGAGTGAAAAAAATAAGCTGTGCAAAGTTTCAGCTCATTACGATATGATACAGGCATGGTTTTCATACAAAAATCAAAATTTTTTGAAATTTTTATATGAAAATAGTGTCGAAAATCATTTTTATCGCAAAACTAACGTCATATTCGGTTTTCTCGTATCCAAAACCCCCCATTACATATTTTTGAGTATTTAAGAATACATAAAATATCACTTTTGGAAGAAAATTTGAATTTTTCCTATGGATGGCCATGGGCATCACACCAGACATGACACGTCACTCTATAAACCAAAGTCGCTCAAAATCTAATGGTTTCAATTCCTCGGCACCCCCCAATCATCCTGTGAAGTCAGATTTTGAATTAATTTTCTTGTTTGAAAGTTATCGTGTTAACAAATTTTTGCGTACAGGGTACAGGGTACCACGCACATACATTCGGACATCGAAAAATTGACTGATTCGTGTTCCCTGGCTCCGTGGTAAAACACCCAGAAAACATGTTTTTTGAGGGTGTTAATTTTTCGACCGATTCCAATACTTTACCTTAAGCACTGGGTGTGTGCGGAAAAGTAATAATGATAGCGATTCAAGGCAATGTCAATAATCTTCAACTCATTTATTTATAAATTTATTTAAAAAAGCATCATGTGGATGAAGCGAGTGCTGTCTGTACTGATTCTTCACTCACATAATAATTATGCCGTATAAACATAACCTATAAATAACATGGGCCTACTTTAAGCCTAATAATCTCATACCCACAAGAATACTTAATATAACTCCGATGTAAATCAATTTTCAAAAAAAAAATATCTTATTTTCTATAATTTAATCCACAACAATTGAAATTCCGTGAAAAAATTATTATTACTCGGATTAATGAGTACATATTCAAATATATATGTTTCAAATAATGTCTGCAACATTTGCACGCGAAAACCCATTTCTCACGAAAAAGCTCAGAAAATGTTTCAGTTGACGACTATAACTTGTAGCATCAGTTTCAATGCCATATTCATAAAAATTTCCAACGTGCCACGTGCATTTACTAGAAAAAATTTCACATAGTTCTTGTTACTATTTCATTAATGTGAAAATGATTACACATAATGAAAAGTGTCTAGTACTGTGAAAGATGTAATTAAAAAAATTCATATATCAACTTGTGTCTGGAGGAAAAATTATAACGAGGGATTGTATACGACTTAAATATCAATTCTATGTAATGCTTTGTTGTCGCCTCTATGAAAATATTCCAATTTTTTAAGTGCATTTATTCCACTTCAGAACAGGCATGTTTCCTCTGTTCATTTATAATAAAAAAAATGTTGATTTAATTAGCTCAACAAAGCACATTGCTTTCATCATAAGTTCTTCTTCAGTTTTAGTGTAACTTGTAAAAAGATATTACTTTATGTATTATAAACGTGTCACGTACGTTTTAATAATATTTCTCTTCACATTAAGGATACTTTATTTTGTGAATGAATTGATGTATTCACATTCTTTAAATGATTATATGTATAGTATGTATAGTACATGGTTTTTTAAATTCACGCTTAAAAGTGAAATTGAGCATTCAATGGACAGTTTGCAAATCTGTGAATGGGCGGTGATTCATTGACGGGAAGGAGGCAATCAATCGAATTTGATCTGGAATAATCTGAGACACGTCAGATATTCTTACACAATTGTATAAATAAGAATTATCATCTTATCAATAAGTGAAAACTGAATGAAAAAAATCACACAAATCATGATTAGAATTTGAATAAGTAATCAATTGTTATAAATTTGAGATTAAAAAAAATGAGAGAATGTTATCAGACACCAACAAATTTCATGTTATGCTTTATTATGACAATTGTTGGGTTTTCAAAAGAAAATTTATTCTTTATGGCTTTTTCGGAGAATATGTTTCTTTTTTGTTATTGATACCCACTCCTTCATATTTGAAATAAGATTCAAAAGTGTTATAGTCAGTCTTTAAATGAAAGAGATCATGATTTTTGTTTTAAAAAAAAAACAGATCGACTCGAATCTTCAAAATCCATGTGGTCTTTGATTATCACTTTTATAATATGAAAATAATAATTTGCGTTACAATTAAATTTGTGCAAATTTGCATTCAATTAGCTCCATTTTGTTTATTCCACTGTTGACTGATTGAACAAACGAAATGAAATCGAAACAAAGACTAATGGTTGATTATTTGCTAAATAGTGTACTTCTTCACGAATGCTCTAATTATTGCTAATGATGAGCTAATCGAAAGAGAAACCAACAAAATGGAAATTAGCTATGTCGACAAACGGTAATTCGTGTAATAAATTTTTACAAGCGTGAAAGTACCCGCAACTAAATTGTGGTGAAAGAAAAAGTGAAGAAAAAAATCAATAGAACAATTGTGTATCTTTCTAATTGAGTGCTATTAATTACACCGATCCAATAAAATAGTTGAACTTTTGAATATGAATATGCATGACCGTTGTCTCGTGCCTTCAACAATGTGGACATTGTGTGGTGTGTGTGTGTGTGTGTGATCCATCAAACTATCTGGTTTGAATGTGCAAGGTGTGGCCAAGGCATTGTTTCGTCTGTCATATAATCATTTCTGTGGAAAGTTCATTGCGGCGGCTCTTGTTTTTCTTCCCTTGAATTTTATTTATTTCATTTGCATTACGCCGTAACAAATGATCGAAATAACCCAATTTTAATGCGCTGACACTAATTTATGTGCGTTAGATTATGCACAACGAAAAAAAAAATGACATTGAACTATATCACATTGTAAATCCACAGGACATGTCTATCTTGTGGTCACAATTGTTTTGATAACTTTAAGTATATCGCCGAATTCATATTTATCAAAATTGTTTATTCCGTTTGCATTCTTGAAATGAAATTTTTTTTTATTATTAATTCGATATAATGTTAGAAGAATGACAAAATGACAGCATGTTTGCGTCCAAATAAATTGCCGGTAAATTAAAAAAGTTCTCTATAGATTGCAGTTTTCACTTCATTTGAAATTAATCGTTTTCAAAGTCATTCTCAACTGCAATAGAAAACTTGCAAAGCAATTGATATGCTGATCGCAATGTGTATTGCTGAACTTCAGAAAGTAGAGACGCACAGCGAAAGCGCTGTGTGCAAAGTGGATAAAGAAAATTTGTGTATCATTTTGTTCTGCGCGTTGCTCGCATCACATTGTGGAGTATAGAGTGTGCGGATAACGAACCGTAGACAGCATAATTTCAGTTCAATTTGTGTGTTTGCCTTGAACGGACGGCTTTAGTTTGCTGACCAATTTTATTCAACTAGAGGCGCGAAAGTTAAACAACATTATTCAAACAACTGTTGATTCAGTCGTGTGAATTTATTTTAAGTTCAACATTTTCAATCTTTGCAAGGTGAAAAGAATTTGTGATCAGCTACAAAGGATGAATAAATTGTGGTGAAACTGATTTCAGTATGTGTCCTGTAAACATTGATCAAAACTGATGTTCATCTCATAAAATAAAAAGTGACCAAGTGAAAAAGAAGATAGAAAAAACTCCGGATCGTACAAACATTGAACACTAGAATGGAAATGCGTCATAGACATACTTATACTTATACGTCATTAATCATAAACTTCAATTGAGACAAGGTTTTTTTTGCCATTCTTCTGTATGATTGCACAAATAAAAATATTTGATAAAAATAGAGCGTAATCATATCTTGACAAGCGTAAAAATTTGTTGGGATTTATGTGCACAAGTGAAAATTGTACAATTTAATTTGAAGAGATGCAACGACTGCGTTCACAATGCGCTCAGTTCATATAGAAAAATCAATGGATTTAAGTTTGTAACCACGAAACAAGCAAAAAAAAAGCGCGCATTAACCACTGTGAATCGTTTGGTGAATTCTATTGTGTATTTCAATAGCATTCATTAATTTTATTGACTTCATACATTTTTCAATTGTTACACCAAGCAAACGCTCTGTCTTTTTTTCTGTCACTTGTTAGACACGGATTTTTATTCGAGTGAGTAAATATGTTATTGAATGTGATCATTTTTTCACTCTTTTCACAAGACATTTGACCATTTAAACCCTAATCTGCCACATATATTCTATTCACATTTAATCAAGAATAAATTGAATAATTACACCTGCACAATATTCAGCAATTGCATCACTCTCTCACACAACCAGAGAATTGTATGGCTGATTTGAGATTAAAACATGTGACCACACTTCATTTCATCAGCACATGAAAAACATTTTTTTTTCGTATTGGAGGACACTTCGCCGTAGAATAAACTGACTTTCTCTTGAAGCAGCACATATGTGAAGATGAAAAAGAGAGAAATGCTCATCTTTATTTGCCTTTAATCCATTTATTTGTCCAATAAAAATAGAAAAACTTTTGGATTATGTTTAGTTTTCGTGTATGCTTGAGATTGAACTAGATTTTCTCAAATTAAAGTAAACATTCGGAGCCGAAAGCTGGTTACACATGTATTCGCTTGATTCGGACGAGCCAAGTTTTTGTCAAATGGGCACGCTTTTATTCACAAACGAATAGATGAATTATTATAATGGCAGCCTTTATTCATAAATTACGATGAGAGTCAATGAGAGAAGCAAACGAAATGTAAACGCGAACAAATAAGTCTCTCGCGAGTATGTGTATGGTGCTCAGTGGTGGGATCCATATTATTACAAATTATATTGTGTCTTTTTTTCATTTCGATAATTGAATTACTAATATTTGTTTATTTTTATTTGCATCAAGTATTTTTGCATGCCATTTTGCAATGCAGTTTTTTCAGTTGTTGTTTATCAATATTTGGTGCTAAAAAGCGGTGAAGAATGAATGCTTTTTTTCTCTCGAAGAATGAGACTCATTCAAAGAGTTAAATTTCAATGATTTTGTTTTACTGATGCGTAAAATACCTATTGTCTTGTACGAACCGTGTACAAATGTTAGTCGTTCTTTAAAATTCGTCCGACAATGTCAAGTTTGTAAATTAAAATTTAATTTGTCAAATCAGATTTGAGATCAAATGATTTGAAAAATCGACAAATCACTCTGAAAATCATTATTTGAAATGATGCATCCAAATTAAATAAGTAATTTGATTGGAAGTGAGAACAAATAAATAGGTGAAAACAAATCAAATGGTATATTTGATTTGATCTCTGCTTCTCAAATCAATTGATCTCATTTTTTATTTGAAATCCACCCTTAGAAATTATTGATTGGAAGTCAAGCGTAAAACAAAGAAATGTCTATTTTTATGAAACGAATAAAATTTTGCGTTCAAATCTCTTTATCTTCACATGAACTTTCACACAAAAGTTCAGCCTGTCAATAAAAAATGTAATGAAATATTAAAATCACAAAAACTGGCATAAAATACGGAAATTTTCCAAGTTTTACTCAATTACAAATAATAAATTGCTTATAAAAATATACACCGCCTTGTATAGTATAATCAGTTATCGCATCTCATTTGGACCTGAATGTATGATTTTTGCACATTTTCCCCATTCAATGATTCGTTACAGTATTGAAACGAGCAAAGTAACATTTATTAGTGATGACAGCTATGATTTTTGTCATTGTCGTTATCATTTAGATCAACCCACATTATTATATATTTTTTTTCTCTTTTCATAATTGTTGTCATTATCATCGCAGCTGTCGTCGTCATACACGCATATATAGTCCTAGTCACAACCACGTTTGCACAATAGAAGCGTGATAAAAAAACGACTCCCTTGTATCATGTTCATTGTGTTTCCCTCGCATAGAGACGACTATCTCTATATGCTTTTTTCAAACTTTGACTGTAAAAAGAAATCAATTGACTCTCGCGCTTACCATTGGTTATTTGACAAAAAAAAATGACCGAACGCCGCATAATTAGTAATGTCTCTCGAATTACGACACATCTCATATAGGAATTGCGTTGAAAAATTGGACATTCACCATATTCAAGACCCACGAGACCTACAAATCTCGAATTAACAGTCGCTATCTGATATTTGCTCATAATTATTTGTCTAGGATTAACATATTCATCACATTTACAACAAAATCATGTTAAAAGAAGAAGAAGCGATTATTTTTAGATTGAAGTATGAGTTGTTGGATCTAATAAAAATTAATCGATGTTTATTGATAGGACAAGAAGTTTTGTGTTGTGTGTAAAAAGCGGATCAATTAAAATGTGGAACGGAAAATGTAATCTAGCAAAAGGAACCCCGTCGGGCCCAATACAAAATCAGAACAACTTAAACATACGAAATGGTTCGACAAACGATACATGTTCATTGAGATCCGTTAGCTCAGAGGATATTTCAACGAGCGATTTACCATCGACATGCTGTAGTTCAAACGCAACAAATCCAGCGATAAAAAGTGGAAGACGGTTCCAGTTGCTACAGGTCAGTTTTCAATGTTGATATGCACGTTATATTGCAGGGTAAAGGGAACGAATCATTTTTTTCGCACATCCCATGGGAAAAAGTTTTCGTTTTTTTTCAAGTTGAGTTCCAAAATTGAATAAAAATGATATCAAATCTTCGCAGATTAAATCATTGATAGAAGTGGATAATAAGTGTTATCAGATGTTTGCCAATGGTCTTTAGTTTCTCGATACAATTTCGAAAATGCGCGTTTATTTTGCAAAGTTATCGAAAATATCATTTAATGTGTGAAGAATCTGTATTCAATACAGAGCTCAAGAAGCATGTGATAACTTTGGAGACGCATGAAATATGTGACAGATTGGCCGTGATGGGGGAATTATGTTTGTTCTCTAGATTTGGATTTTAGTGGGGCCGTTATCACTGTCAAAATTGTGCCGAAGCCAATCAAAACTTGTTCCTTCTCGAATGGAAATGTGTACACTTTACTTGGTTAACATTAACCCCCATTAGAATCATATGATTTTGATGTATCAAATACCGAATACGTTGCGTTGGTTGTCATGGATAGCAGACTTTTGATGAGTGCGTTTAAGCGAATTTTCTTCATTCATTCCTTTCATCGACAAAGTTAATCTTTTTTATTTGTTTTTATGTTATTTGCACCATTTCATGGTGGCCAAATCCAATTTGAAACGCAACATCAAGAAAAATGTTTTTTAAGTGTCTTAAATCGTATCGATTTTCTGCAACTTATTCGGATCATAGTACGGCGGTTCGGAGACACACAAATGTTTCTTTTAAACGATGATTGACTGTTCTATCGGAACAATGGTCTGTATTCATTTCGTTTAGTCTGAAGATTTAATTGGAAG
This sequence comes from Contarinia nasturtii, assembly GCF_009176525.2. Taxonomy (NCBI): domain Eukaryota; kingdom Metazoa; phylum Arthropoda; class Insecta; order Diptera; family Cecidomyiidae; genus Contarinia; species Contarinia nasturtii. Next base: position 2,583,816 of record NW_022198340.1, on the reverse strand, counting down.
ATATAAAGCCGTTTATTGCAATCGACCGGAATCTATTCGGCAATAATTCACCGTAAGTGCGTTGTAGAGAGAAACTATCGAGATTAGCATTTGCAGTTAGTGTGCTCTAATTGTCTTATTGAATTTATGGAAGACGGCAGCTGTATGTATACTAATTTTTATTCTTCTGTTTTTCTTTTTCATGCCATAGATGATAATATTGCCTTTTATCCCAATACTGGCTCTGATTATACAAACATCCTATTCATTAAACGAATTATTAAAATCTCAAATAGACAGTTCAGACACAGAAACACAGGTAAGTCAAATATTTCACTTCATTTTCAATGCATGCGAAGGGCGAACAGAGAGCGATTACTTTGTTTGTCATTTTCATAATTTATCGCCAATGAAAAGAGAGAAAAAAAAAAACAGCACAAGATTTATCGAATGGAAACACTCGTATTTCACTCACTCGTACGAAGGAAGGGTCGGCAGTGAAAAAAGCAATTTGCACATAATATTGGTCATTGTGTTTACAAAACCTTGTGTATGTATATGTGTTTACACTGTTGACTTGTTGATATCGTAAAAGAAACCAAAGCCGGAAAATTGCTATAGAATTAGTTTAATCAAAATTTATATAGCATGAACGTGCTTTTTCACACAAATGTCGTAACAATTTCCGTGCACTTGTCTCTGGCGTTCTCTTTTGTCGACTGCATCAGAATGCACATTATTAACAAGTTGGCGACTTGGACTCACTTTTCACCTCTCGCGCGCCCCCTTTTCTCTTATATTTCTTCAAAATATAAATGAGCGTTTATTTCCAAGTGGATTTCCTTTGCTGATTTGTCTGTTCTTCCATAAAATCAATATTTTGCTGTCAATATATTAAACGGTTTAGTGCACAGTGTGCATCGTCTGCATTTTGTTTGCTTCGATGTGTTTAGTAATTTTCCGAAATAAACATTCATCGAAGGAAATAGCTCTGGCGGATAAAACTCGACCATAAATTAGTTGTCAAGACGCTTAGTACTTGGGAGATAAGCGTTCCGACTGTGACTCAATCGCAAGGGGAAAAGTACTAAATACATCTAATACCAGTAATACGATCTAGTACAATAAAAATACCGAAAAATACCATGTAATACACTTTAGTACTACACATTTTTAGAGTATTCACAAGCGATCTGATATTCATCTGTGTGAAAGAAAAATAATTTGAAAACAATATTTTTGTATCACTCTTGCTTACAATTTTAATATTACAAAATATTAATTTAACAAAATAACTGAATCAATGTCATAAACGCACAAGATTTTATATATATTTCTTCAAAACACAAGATTTGTTAGCTTTGACATGTAAAAATCTAACCTAACTTCGGTCCAATATATTTTTTCATCTTCTGATTTGTGTAGAGATTTTGTTTAAATATGAAATTGTGTCAGCTTCTTAGAACACTTTTCAAAAATGTAAAAATATTTAACAAAATCAACAAAAATGTGTGCTTTGAATTTTAATTATTTCGGTTTGCATGTGTCTCGTTTCTCTCAGTCAGTGCTCTAAAAATTCCTCATTACTAAATCGTATTACTTGGTATTTTTCGGTATTTTTATTGTACTAGATCGTATTACTGGTATTAGACGTATTTAGTACTTTCCCCCTTGCTCAATCGTTTCAAAAAGAAAAGTTCGAATCTTATGAAAGTATTGCGATGTCGTGAATTTATTTCGATAAATTGAATGTCCTGTTTTTCATCATTACACATGCTGCTCAAGCACTGTTATACACTCTCGCTTCAATTGCTATTCAATGTGAATTATCTGAAATGCAAGACATAAATCTTAATAGTGGTACCAACAGGTTGTTTAAATCCAATCATTGAAAACAACTTGTTGCAACAACATCTCTTCCACATTTTCAATTCCATCATTCATTTTATCATATAGACTCAGTCTGATGAATGAAATTACATGTTCGCGCAAAACTGCACCGCTTTCATATTATTATAATACGGATGAATTTATTGAAGTGGAATTATGGTTTTGATTAAGTGTGCGCGTGAAAAGAGGGATTAATAATTGAGAATGGATAATCTCAATGGAAAAATGCTAATTCTAATAAATTTTTTCAAATGGATCTCATACACACTCTACTTTATCAACATTCGTTATGTAACGTCCATCATAAATAGGTTACGCTAGCAACTGGATTGGGAAAAGTGGTAACGCAAATTCAACTAGAACGTTCTGAAGTGGCCTTTTTTATTTTCACAAACGGAAGTACATTAAGGTTAGTACACGTACACATCAACTGCATCAACTTTTCTCCAAACAATTTCAATTAAAATCGATATGCTAACAATTTTCTCACATCAAATTTCTGTCATTCAAACCAGATCAAATTTATCGTCACGATTCGCCGTAACCAATGAAGCTTTGAACAATTTACCGGAATTTCCTGATCTAGTTGTGCCCATATTTATCGATGACGTTTTAAATAAACAACAAAATCTGAATCGAACGGAGTTTTTGCGACAGCTTGAGGATTTTCGGTAAGTATGCACAGCACATACATCCATTTATCAATGCAATTCTAAATCAAACATATTGTGTACGCTTCATTTGAAGTCAATATGGTGTGAGTGTGTTTGTCTGCATTTTTAATATGTATGCACACGTTCATTGCATATTCATAATGGAAAAAAAAAAATTAAATTAAAAACTGCACAACGTATCCGTTTGACACATGACCGAGTGCATCAACAGCTTAAATAGAGAATTTTCCATTCGCACAATGAATAAAAATCAAATTAACGGCTAGTCGTAGCGCGTCAAACAAATATTTATATGATTTGAATATCACGTGTGATGATGTGATTAAAACGCAATGTTTTGACTTTTATTCAGTTTTATGTATTCAACGAAGTGGAGAAAAAAGGAATTAGAGGGAAAAATTCTAAACGCATATTTCGCAACACGGATAAATTGAAAGGAAATTATGATAAAAGTATATGCAACATTGCATTTAAATGAATTAAATTCAGTGTTTTGCCATTGCATTGTCACAACAACGTGATACATCCAATGCACCATACAATCCAGAAGCATTCGCCTATTCAATGAAACACTGGCTTCAATAGAACACTGTTGAACTCATTTTGCATTTTAATGCAGCACGTTACAAAGAAAAACTTTTTAAAAATAACAACAAATCTTTATTCAAAGTGTTTTTAGGTGTGTGAAATATTGTTGAAACACTTTCGACGCAAAAGTGCATGATGAAAATCACGTCCGCGTGAACATTTTATTTGCTTTTTTCAAATAATGCAGACAAAATCGCAATTCTCGTTCAATTTACTAAACTTATACAAGAAGCCTAGAAGCTAGGGGTTCTTTTTATGTCAACAAGCCGATGAAAAATGAGCGCAAGAGACATTATAATCGAATTGATAATTACCCCTTGATTCAACTACAACAGACTAAAAAAATCTTTGGGCATTTAAACTTTGAGACGTACATCACACTCAATGTTTACTTATCATTTACTGAAGAACAGCCAACTGATGAAATCGGCCCTTAAAATGAAATGATGAACGATTTTCATCGACACCGCTTTGGGTATCGCTCAAAATAAGCCGCAAATAAATATTGCGATTTTATTAAGAATCATGAAAGTAGGCGGAAAGAATAACATCAACTACGTTCCATGCGCGTCCATTTATTAATATTACTTAAGATGCTGGCCGAAAAGGGAACCAAAGATATTAGAGTTGAATTAAAATTACGATTTGATGTTGCTATCGACTTTTCAATGAATAAAATTTGATTTGGAACAGGCCTTATGTCTAGTCACCATGATAGGCCTTAAAAGAATAATAATAAGTGGCAAAGCGTGATACTATGCGTTTGAGTAATTAATAAAAATTATGAAATTCAGTTATTTATGAGAAGACTATTAAATTTTCAGCACTTTAATTGTGACTCAAAGTGATTTCCAAATTACTTTTTCCATTGTGGATACAATTCGATTCATTAAAATTGCTGTCTATATTGACGAGGCATTGGCGCACACTGAATGAACAGTTTCTGCTTTTAATATTTGCAAGTTGCTTACTAATTTCTCTTGAATATCAGCAACTGGTCAATCGGCTCAAGACTTTTGCTCCGACATTGACACTCACCGAATAAGTGCTTCGTTGCCGGTTAATAAAATTCAAATAACGTATTGTTGGTGCTCAAGCTAATAGACATTTTAAGATACGGGCTCAGACAAACTGGATAATATGTATATAGTGGATGTAAAAATACGTGAGGCTTGCCTTGTCTCCTTGTCAAAAAATAACATTTTATTATTCATTGTGTTTATAGGCATAATAAAGAATAGAAGCGAAAGTAACCTCTAATCGCAATATTTATGTGCTTTTCATTCTTTTTCAAATATGTTGTAAAGCATTTTTGATAAGTATGCATTTTAAGTTGTGAATCATAAACCGAATGAGAGGGAGAGAAACCTCTTAAAACTAATGCGATTTTTATTTTCAGCATTAGCAATTTTGTGTTTCACATATGTCGATTTTGGTTCGATCAAATATCACATTATTAGATTTATAAAACATTGTAATAAATCGTATATGCGGCCATTTTTTATGCCATAAGGTGAATGAAACATGGAGGTGAATTGAAAAACGTTGCCATTTTTTGGAGAAAAATTACGATCTTGTGAAATATATACAATAATGGATTTCTTCATGTCCAAGAGTATTGTGGTTCTCGTAACAATGGAAAACCAACCGGAATTTCATGTGTAACTCAATTGGAAAATTCAATGAAATTGAGGATGCCATCATTTGTTGAAGTGCTACATCATTTTTCATTGATGCATCTCGAATCATGGACTAATGGCGATGATATAATACTCTGAATGATATTAATCTCAAGACAGTAAATATAACTTTTATCCATGTGGAAGTGAAATTCTAATTTTAAACATGGACTTTTTCGAATTGAATGTCTCTGCTTTTTCATGAGCAAATCAAGGATCTGTAGAAAAGTATACTCAAAAATATGAATAAAAACTTATTCGCTTCCCTCAATTCGTTCATATTTTATCGTGATGAAGTCGATTCGATGGACTCATTTCATGCCACCATTGATTTAAATGCACGTTTTTGCACAACATAACTTACTAAGTTAACTAGTTAAGTTACTATGTACTGGACGCACAAACTTCGATTTATAATAATAAATACTGTCACTTGTCATTATGCTTCAGAAGTGTGTATTCAATTGTTATTAAAAGAGTATAATCACATGGGCTGAAAATAGATGAAAACGGTCACAGTAAAAAAGCGGTTCCCCATGGTGATGAAAGACGGACGAGTTGTTTTTTTTTTTCGTCGGATGATTTCTCCTTGACATAATATCTATACATATATGGTCTTGTAACAGATAATCCAATTCCGAGCCGTCCGTCTATTATTTGCGATGAAAATAAAACCAATAAAAACTAAACTCTATCGTACTGTGCATAAAACTATGAAACCAACAATTCAATTAATATGAATACCAATCATCATCAATAGAAAGAATAATTGTGTTCATATTATTCCCTCATGAAGCTTCCCGTTGCTGGAAAAAGTTCAAATATTCAAATTGTTGCCAGCTAATTGGTGTTTGTGTCTCATTCCAACTAGTGTTGTATAGTATCTTCCACCAGTATATAATGTTAGTTTGTTCGTAAGAGGCATATTAATTGTAATTTACCCCGAGTGAACTAATGAGTAGTTCATATGCGGAATTGATAAGTATGTTGACTGTGAAACACCAAATGAAATATCATATCAATGCACATTCTTATTTAATCTTTCGTTGAATTCCAAGCGGTTATCCAAATGGTAAATGATGCAATTGTGTTGACTCTGACAAAGTAATGGTCTGTAATAACAAATATTGTGCGGCGAATAAAAGGCTTTACTTCACTTGCACCCAATTCATATAATTAACAGCTACCTAAATTGTTCTCATGATTAAACTTGTGCTATACATAATTTTCGTATTGGATTAATGCTGCAGTTTGTGATGCCGAAATTAAGGGATACGTATTAACTACCTAGACTTCAGAGTGAAAATAACAAGCTAAATTGACCATACCAACATTTTTCTCTCTCTTTAATTTTAAGAACATCAAAACAGGCCAATAAGATGAGAAAAAAAAGGAGTTACGCAAAGAAGAGAAAAAAATATAGTAGAATCTTTTATTTTGGATGCAAATGCTGTTTGCGATTACCCGTTTCGATTGATTTGATTTAACCCCATTGCATACGAATCGTTTTCAGCGGATGAATTTGAATGGAGTAGATATATCATGCAGACAATATATTTGAATTTTGTCATCTGGATATTTCAGCTCATCTGGATAACGTTAGGCGGTGATACGAAATGAAAACAATAGAAGTGATTGTTATAGTTTTGGTAGTATTTTTAAACCTATACAATAGAACAATCACTTCTATTGTTTTCACTCCATATCGTCGCCCAACGTTATCCAGATGAAGTGAAATATCTAGATGACAAAATCCAAATATATTGTCTGATTTCATGGAAACTCAATAGAATGCAACATTGGGACTACCTTCTTTTTTCGTATTTATAGTCTGTTTGAATAATATAAACAAAATAATGGCATATTTAGTCTCGCAATAAAATGTGTGTATTATGTATGATAAGTGAAACAATAATAATTTTTGTGTTGAAGTTAATTGTGGAGATTTTGTGTTTTCGATTCATTTATTTTTATTGATCTATAAAAAAAGGTCTTGAAATTTGTCTTTTGAATCAAACAATGTATTTATTTGTGGGATTCTTTTTTATCGTTCAATTCAGAATTCATTGAATGAACCATAATAATCGATATCGGAATGTTTGAAGATGTTGCGATAAGTTTTACGTCTCTGAATTCAATGAATATAGTATATGTAAATATATGCATAAATATAAAGAATATCGTAAATTACGAGCGCGCACCAACCCACAATGGTATGTGTGTGTTTATATTTAAATTACTGTCGCATTTCATTTTGGGAGTGAATCCATAAAATTTAATGGCATTCTCACCAATTTATTATCGAAACATGCCGAAAGTAAACAGAATCAATGGCTGAACTATTGTATTTAATTACAATTTCAATTAAATTGGCAGTGATTCGTAGAGTGTGACGCATTATCTGTTGTTGACCCCATCAGGCATGGTTAAAATAAACACCTGCTACGATGGCATATTTTCACACCACATGTCTGCGCAAGAAATAGATTGCCGATGATTGTCTCAAGGATGTACCAAGAGATGGAAAGTGGTACATTGACATGGCCAAAAATAAAAAAATTGAAAACATCGCATTGTATTTATTCTCAGTGAATGTAATGGTCCTTCCCAAAAGTTCAGAAAATTTCACTTTCCTTAATGTTCCAATCAGCGCGCAATCATGCGCCAACGAAGCATGACCAAATCAAAATAAAAGAGAACTTTTGAGTGAAAGACTTTCAAGTAGACATAAAATAATCACTCGGGATGTTATGAATCACTGTAAATTGACATCATAATAATATTCAATAACGTTAAGCAAATAAATAAACACCATTTTCTGTTTGTGTATGGAATGGTCACATCGATTGAAAATCAATCAACAAAGAGCGTCATTTTGGGGATGAAATAATTCCAATAGATTGTTCGATTATTTTTTCTATTCTGATTTATTTATTTGATTTTTTTCCCGCAGACGTTTTTTTTTTCGTCAAAAGCAGACAAGCCGATTGATAAAATTGTGTGTGCTTTAGATAAAAATGAAATAAGCTTTTGTGTAATTTTGTGTATTTAGATCGAAAATTCATTCGGAAGAGAGTAGTATGGCTGATGTGATGCAATGGTATAATACAGTGAATGCCGCTCTTCTCGACCATTTGACCAATCAAATCAAAGAAACAGACAATAGCGGTGTTTGGAGGTACTTCAATGTTAAATTAAAATCATTTTTATATTGTTCATATCACATTGTTTTCCGTTGTTTTCATTCTATAATCAATAGGCATTTGGTAGGTTTTAAGAATATTTTGCGGAGTATTGAGTGTTATGGTATAGCATCGGTGCATGGTATCAATTATTTCGGGCGTGGATTATTAAGTTCGGATAAATACGTTGACTACATAAGACATGATATGTTGGGCAAAGATTTATTGAACACAACAATAAACTACGTGCCAGACATCAAACCAGTTTACAAGCGATTGGCTTCTATGCCTGGATACGGGAGTCTTCGTAATTCGTAGGTGTTATTTTTGAATTTTTGTCTGAGGGTTGATACTCCACATTTACCGATAATCCTGTTAATTTGTTTACAAAAAAAAACAGAAGCAACCTGATTGTTAAAAATCAAAAGCGAGTTTCCAGCGTGGAGGAGGCAATCACATATTTTGATTTAATGGCCAGTTACTTGGATGAGCTGCGAAAAATTCAAAATTTTGTCCGCGAAAAGATTGGGTATTCATTATCATTCTTGGTTTATTATTATTATTCTTGCAATACTCTTAAGGAGACAAAGTGGTGGCGCAACCACTCAAGTGAAATCGAATTTGTCTGGAAAATTTTAAAATTGGTTTTGTTTTCAGATTCGACGTCAATACCAATATAAATAAAGCCAAATACAGTACCTACATCGGTGTCGCCATTTTGGTGATTGTATTAGTGGTTTCGCCCGTCATCATATTTTTAGTACGAAATGCAACCAACACGATTCAGGTGGGCTCAATTTCATTCGCTATTTTGTTGCTTGTCGCTGTTTCGATACACGTGATTGCTCTTAATAAAATTTATGTGCCCATTTTGCTCTCATGTTAGATTTATGCGTGTAATTTGTCGGAAAAAGCGAAAGAATTGAAACGAGAGAAACGCAAAAGTGATATGCTATTGTTTCAAATGCTACCCCCATCTGTGGCGACCCAATTAAAACAAACACAAAAAGTTCCAGCCGAATACTACGACGAGGTGACCATTTATTTTAGCGATATTGTGGGATTTACTGAAATTGCCGCCGAATGTACTCCGCTTGAGGTTTGAAATTTCAATTCAGTTTAAACATGACCGAATTATATGGCATCGTTCTGTTTCAGGTGGTTAACTTTTTGAATTCAATTTACAAAGTATTCGACGAACGAATTGAGTGCTATGATGTTTACAAGGTTGAAACAATCGGTGATTCGTACATGGTTAATATCCTTTAGTGTATTGTGTCGCAGCCAGGTGGTTATGTTTTCTTTTCTCATTTGCCAACAGGTAGCAAGTGGTTTACCGGTGAAAAATGGAAATAAGCATGTTTCGGAGATTGCAACCATGGCCTTGGACTTGCTTGATGCCGCCACATACTTTCGAATTCCCCGAAGGCATTAATATTTCTCATTTTGACTCAATTTAAATCGATATAATTGCATTTAACGCTTTCTATTTTGTACGTCTTTACTTTACTTGCAGAACAAATGAATTTCTTCAAATTAGGTGTGGAGCCCATACAGGTCCAGTAGTCGCCGGAATTGTTGGCACCAAAATGCCTCGGTATTGTTTGTTTGGAGATACTGTCAACACTGCGAGTCGGATGGAATCCACCGGAGAAGGTATGATTGCATTGTGATGTTCACGAATTGTTATTTTTAATTTCATTTTTGGTGACAGCTTTGAAAATTCACATAACGGCCGAAATGAATAACGAACTGATGAGCATTGGCGGGTTCAAGACAGAACATCGTGGATTAATCGATGTAAAAGTAAGTTTCGAAAATCACACACAGACAGACTTTTTTTCGTCATCGAAACCATACAGAAAGAAAAATTCAAACCATCGGTCACCAAATTCATTCAACGAATACAGAAAGCAATCAAATATAAAATGATTATGATTTCCATCAAAAGCTTCAAACAGGAAAAAATAACAACAACCCTTTTTTGTTGTTGTTTTTTCTTCTTCAAGCTGTTTGATTGATGAGACCCAACATTAAAATGTATATATCAAATTTTATGTTTACACACTTCAGACAGCATTGCACAGACATTCACGTGTCATCATTCACTGATTTGCTGACAGACGTTTTTTTTTGAAGTTCACTTTCATTCTGCTGAACATTCACAATTGGATCAGAATTTTGAATTGTATGCGTTCAAATGAATTGTTCGTCTGCTGTCTTGTCTTTATTATTTCGATAAAATGCATCAATGCGAGAAGAAAAAACTTGCCAAATAAACAAAATAACAAAGAAAAACCGATAATGTATGCAAATTGCGAAATGATTTTTGATGACAATGGATTTCTGTATGGAGATGATGGTTTCGCTGATAGATCAATGTTGTTAAAATAGTTCGTTCATTTTTCATCATATTGACATTGAATAATGTTGAATATTTTGATTTGTTTACCAGGGAAAAGGTTTGATGAACACATATTGGTTGACATCACAAGGGCCGATAAAAAAGCGCGAAGAAATCTCTTGGTTTTCCGACATAGAGCCAGTCTTTTTAAAGACTCTACAATTTCGCCACGAGGTCAAAACAAAGTTAAGAAAGTCCGTTAAACTCTAAGCCCCAGAGTCGTGCCGTGCAGATGTAGTAATTATATTGAACCAAAATGTGCATTGCACACCGAATGTATGGACCAGATCGTATTGCATTTTTGTTTCTGAACAGAAAAAAACGGAAACAATTTCTAAAACATGAATTTATCTAGGTGTCGTGAATTTGATATCGAAATCACAACTTTTTTTTTTCTTAAGGTGAAAATCCAAAATAAATATTTAGAATAGTGGAATATAACTCAAAACACGTGTGTTTGTCAACGTCTATAAGTTCTCACACACAAAATAATTGTATGAATAAACAATATATGTATAAATGTTTCAATGTTACAAAACATAAACGAATCAGCATTATTTACAATCTTTATTTGTATTGTTTCATTTCGTCGATCCTATGAAACAAAACTTCCAGTCAATTCAATACATTTAACCCACAAAATCAATCTTAGTCGACGACAGAAAGTACACAATACATGAAAATTATCAATGAATTTTACGATGAGATTAACTCTACAAACTCGATTTATATATTTGGGAACAAACAAACAGTGCCCACTTGTTTGACAGCATGTTTCGTGGGAAATTCAACTTTAACATTTTCCATATTATCAAAGGCACTTAACCTCATCACAATAAAGGCGATTTATTGAGTCGCCATTTCTTCGAATAACATCTGGGAATTAAAAGTTCTTTTTTGGAAAAAGATATTACTTTTTCGCACAAAACAAATGAAAAATGGCTCGATTTGGACCAAGAGCGAGGCCCATTAGGCCCATGCAACTAACCATTTGAGCAATTTCTCTTATCATCAAACTAACATCATAATAATAATTTACGATGATATCAAGATCCATACAAAACTGTGAACATCGTAATGGATCATTGATATAATTTTTCGTGTTATCCGCTCTAATTAGTTTTGTTTCTTCTTAATTTGTCTCTTCGTAAATTTGATATAGCCAATAAAATAATAATGATATTCTATATGAACTGACAAATATTGCATGTGATTTTCTTAAATTATTTTGACAAAACCAAAATATGTATGGCGTAATAAAGTAAATATACTCCAAATAAAGGAATTGCGTTTCATTCAGGCTAAAAATCTTAATTAAAGATGATATTAATAGAATAGAAAATAAAATGCATCGCGTCTGAATTGGAAAACTTTTTTTAACGCCGGCATTGTTTAATAGAAAACTTTCTATTGCGTTTCGGTCAATTTACGGCAGGTCAATTAATTCAGGATTAATATTTATACATGCATTGTTATCGCTCATCATTTCTATCATCAAACGTTCGCCATCGCATTAAAATGAACAGAAGCTTCGCTTTTTGGCTACGAAAACGCAGGAGACTACGCAGCAATATTTCACGTAGAGATACGACGGTATGCCGTTCGTCCAGGGAATAAGGGGAAAATTCAATCGTAGAAAAAAATTATGTATTCGAATGAAACGTAACGCAACGCACCCACAACAACAATCACACGACCATAAACAATGGCCATTGCAAGCAAAAAGAAAACAGCCAACAATCATCCGATCTACGGTTTGTATTTTATCCACGGTTTCGACAAAATAAGCGTTTCGCTCTTCTTATCAGTGAAACCGCCAGTCATGCGGTACACACACGGGTGAAGACGTATCATGTGTCGATGAAGATGTAACGCGATGCATAACAGTGTGTAAGCTACATTCAACTGCGATACATTGACTTTCAAGTGATTTTTGTTACGACATTATTCATTGGTAAATATCCAATATTTAAAGTTTTTCCATTGAACCCAAATCGGTAAGTTTTATTTCACACGTGCTGCACTGAATTTTATTTTTGAAAATTGAGATAGCAAATAATTATCAAGTTCAGAAACAAATTCATTGTGTTTACATCGATTTACGTGGATAGTATGACATTGCTCCAACCGTCAACATATTCACATTTGGACAACATCACTTGATGATTGCATATACAAAATACGATAAATAGTTACATAAGTGTCGCGAGCTTTGGTCTTTGTCTGTTATCACTTTGAGCATAATTTGTGGCGCCAGATTGTCCGTTGAATTATTACATAAATGAACGAAAGTGAAAAAAGGACAATGGACCCCAGTCAAATCGGAGAATCATCGTTTGATGCATTCCGGGGGCGATAAACTTATATATTTACATTGACGAAATCAACTTTTGTCAATATTTATTGTTTATATTAAAACACATCTAAATATTTAGAGGTTATTTCAAAAGCATTACCTATTTTATGACACCATCAAATGGTTATGTCACCTTCGAACTCAGTTTCAATGCAGAACTTGATAAACTATTTGCGCTACTTTAATTTCATTCATGACATAAAATTAATTAGTGAATTTTTGTAATTCCATCCATGCATTAGTGCTAATATGGGAGGACGTGTCGCTGGAAAAGTTGCATATTCAAATGGCGGATACACCGGTGGTAAGAAGCATAGGCGTGCTGCTGAAAATTAAATTCTTTGTTCAACGATAATTTATATGGTTCTCAAATGACAGGCAGCCGTTCATATTCCGGCATCAATGAGGGTATCATGTGGGCAACAATAATTATGGCAATCATCATCACTGTTCTCATATCGATAGCGCTATGCTATTTAGCGCGCGAAAAATATAAAAAACGGCAAGAATATTACATAAATGCTTAGGCAACTGTGAAACATACGCAATTACACATATTGATCCATCCAAAAATCTCTATGTTGGAGTATCTCCTGCCATTAGAGATGTAAATGTTCAAGGTTCTTTGTTTGGTCGCTTCCTGTTTTCACTTCCATTTTTTTATATTATTATAATTAGTTTTATGAAAATTTAAAAGTATTTAAAGTCTAAACGATTGAGAAAATTAAAAAGATTATATTGATAAATAAGACAATAATAGAAATTCAAAAAAAAAAAAATTTCTTTGCTATTTTTATTATACAAGTTGTTTGCAATAAAAAGTAATGAAATGAAAGAAATGAGTAATATTTTGAATATTCAAACCGTTTTCGTTGAGTAAAAATGTGCGTTCGAAAAATGAGCACATTTCGAAACAATAAAAAAGTACTCATCGAATGTTGTGCTCTTGTGTGAGCAAATTTTCGAACATTGAAAGACGACAAGAGACAGAGACACATACATTTGTGACATCAGACTTTGAACTATTTCGCTCGCGCTATTACAATCCACCGCATTATTCTATCGCTATACCTTTTTCTATTACATTGAGTAGAATTTTGAATACCAATGCTCACTATTTGACATATACACAGTCAAAGTCACGACGGTTCACTTCATTTGGGTTGCGTTAGTCGGTTTTCGCTTGTCCGAATGCCGCCAAATACACATTTACATACACAAAAACGACATCGAAACCACGCTATTGTCTGCTATAGGACGAAGAGAGATGGATAAACACGTAGTTGTGCGCCTATAGAATATTGTTCTCACATCCATCAATTCAGTAGAGCGTTGTTCGTCAAATACATTGGATCTCGCAAGAAACTCGCAAACGATTTAATCGAATTCTCTTCATTTATTATTCTGTGAAAGAAGGTATGTACAAATTTTCCATTTCTAATCAATTTGATTTTTGATAATCGTTCATTTACGTATGACGAAAATCTATTCGTTCGCAATTGTTGTCATAAAATCCAAAAATTATCGGGTGATTTCCGTATTTATAAAAAAAAACAACGTCAATTGCGCAACGAAACCAAATTGCCGCGTCGTCAAACCGTGTGAGATTTATTTTTTTTTTCTCTATCGTTTCCATTTCAAGCATCAATAAATGCAAATTACAAAGTTGAAAGATTGCTTGGATGTAAATGTGATTCGAGAACTATTTTATTTGTAAATTTCATTTCAATAAAATGAATAATTGAACGAACACTGAAATCGTGATAAATCCATCACATACAATTGTGAAATAAAAATCGTTTTTTGCATTGATAATCGTAATATGCTGATAGAATGATTCAAGCCTCATAAAAGTTTTATACATATTCCCCCTTTCACAAATGCGCCTAACTACAATTTCAAGTCGCAAAAAAATGTGTTGCGATCGCATGTCTCGCATACGTTGTGGCAGAAACTTCCAGATCCGCTTGTTCTTTCACACTGCGTCATCGCTGTTGTCTTTTGTCTCTTTCTACCTTCGTTTCGCATTCAAACAAGTGTGATGCTTGGGCATTTCGGTTTTTTCTCACATCTGTTAGTATTTCTGTGTGTCATCATTCGCTTATTAAATGATAATTTTTGGATACCTTTTTTTTGTCTCTCTTTCGCAATAGCTGTTGAAAATTACCAAGATGCCAGACATTATGAAACCAGCCCCACATTTCAAAGGCACCGCTGTGGTGAAGGGAAAATTCCAGGAAATCAGTCTTGACCAATACAAAGGCAAATACGTTGTTCTCTTCTTCTACCCATTGGATTTGTAAGTATTTTTTTGTTTATTAAAAAAAACACCCCACATCAGAATTGAACACATACATTGCAATGTTTTGGTAAATCGATATATTGACTCTAACGGCAAATATAATACAACCTTTCATTTTTAATTATTCGTCCAAGTTAGAAGTAGGTTTTTTGCCTACTTAGTCTCTATTTTTAATTTATCCAACTGCGGTTGAATTTACAATCGCTTATGGATGATTTTTGATTGGTGTCATTTTATTCAAATCGATTCGATACGGATGAAAAGCATATTTTTTTTATTCGTTAATGAAATCATTAAAAATATTGGTTTTTTCTCATTCAGCTGTTTGTTTTGAGCAGTTTTTAGTTGAACTACACCAATTTATTTCTTCGAAAAAAAATGTATCGTGCAGTTCATGGCAATCAAAATACATTGACATCGTTAGAAATATTCGGTTACTGTGGTATTTGTCCACTATAATTCATTTTAGCAATAAAAAGAGATAAAAGAAAACCCATAAGACAAGACAACTTCAAACACGCAATGATTTGTGCTGAGAGACAAAAAAAACTTTTGAAAGGTACCGTTCGCCAGCAGATAAACACTTTGTTCTCATCGTCACTCTACTTGTCTCGTTCACACTATTTGTCTTGTTCGCTCTTTGAGTGTTGTTTGTTCTGTTTGAGTGGAAACATAAAATTCATGACGAGCAATTTCTCTTCCACTTCAAAAACTTTCTGTTTTCGAGTCGGTTTTTGATCGGGTATTTGTATTGTGTTTGAAAAATGCTAATGAATTTCTCTTGAAAATATTGCATGCCGTAGGTTAATTGAGTTCAAAAAACGGTTGATTGTTTTAGAGATTATTTATTTATTTTGAAGAGTCACGCTATTATCTAATTTCTTAAAACATTCAAACTAACCAAACTGTTACTTTCTTTTTTTTCAGCACTTTCGTGTGCCCAACTGAAATTATTGCCTTTTCGGACCGTGCCGATGAATTCCGTCGCATCAATTGCGAAGTGATTGCTTGCTCAACTGACAGCCATTTCACTCATTTGGCATGGGTGAACCAAAGCCGCAAAGAAGGTGGTTTGGGCGAAATGAACATCCCACTTCTTGCCGATAAATCCATGAAAATTTCACGTGATTACGGTGTATTGGATGAAGAGAGTGGCATCCCATTCCGTGGTTTGTACATCATCGACTCCAAGGGAAATTTGCGTCAGATTACGGTAATTGAACTATATTTCTTTAAAAAGAAGAATAATTTCATTTACTTCAATTTTAATTGATCACACAGGTCAACGACCTTCCGGTCGGTCGTAGCGTTGATGAAACATTGCGTTTAGTTCAAGCATTCCAATTCACTGACGAACATGGTGAGGTCTGCCCTGCAGGCTGGAAACCAGGAAGCAAAACCATCAAACCAAGCGTTCAAGCATCAAAAGAATACTTCAACACAGCTAACTAAAATGAGTTTTGTATCTGAAAAATAATCAATGTTTTCGTATGAAATACACACAATGAGGCTATTTTAATGCCAATGCAAAACACCTTTCAGTATACCATTGTTATTATTAAATACTAAACAAAATGAATTTAATAAACAAAAAAAAAGAATCTAAAATGTTCAGTTATCAATAGATTTCACATTGGTCCATATTATGTCAGTTAATGTTTTTTTTTTACGATTTTTTATGTTTCATTTCGTTGAATTGGATTTTTTTTATATCGAAAATTTAAAATGAGAATTAATAAATAAAATACATTCAATCTATGGAGCTTTACTTTGAAAACTAACAACGGTGGGTCTTTGTGAATAATTAAAACAGGTATAGCTCTGATCAATATTTCTACCTGAACGACTTCATACAGCTGTGTCTTCTGGACTTTTAATTCAAATTTGGAACGAACGTGAAAGATGTTGCTTTCGTTCATTTATTGACAACATGACGTTAATCGACTCTACCATATTCAATTCATTCGTGAATTTAATTCATTTGAGGATATTTTGTTAAGAAAGAAAATGATGTAATCTTATCAATTTGCTAGTCATTAATTAATGATATGGAGAATCACAACAAAATCAAATGTGGATTTCATTAGATATAAAGATTTATACGATAAATCATGTAATTTCTGTACATCCATAATTAAAAAATGTCATTCATATTACAAACTGATGATTTTTGGTGTCAGAAAGAATCAAAACTGGGCAACACTAGATATCAAAACGATTAAAAAATAAGGAAGACTATAAAAGTCTATGATTATTTTAGTGATTACATTTTTATAGGGTAACATGGTGCAATTTAGTTTCGAACTAAATAACAAAAGATAATAATCGAGAAAATAATTCAGAAGCAATCTGGATGTAATCACTCACAAAATGGAATCATTTACTTTATTGTAGTATCATTTAATTTAAATGCATGGGATTATAATCAATCATGCAGTAAGTAACTCATTTCCTCTAGTCAACTTTCCAGAATTAAAAATCATTTATTGAGAAAATTTGATGTGCATATCGAAAATTATACATTTTTCTATTCACTTGCCTGTTTACAAGCGACTTATGCATGCGGCAATTACCGCATGTAATACCAATTGGCATGAATATACTTCCGATGTATGGTTGAAAAATAAGTGCTACAGTTAAAATACATATGAAAAACGACGTATTTTTATCAGCATATTAAACCAGTACAACAGTGGACGAGTGTTTGGTCAATTAAATTGTGAGTATAAACTATATGCATAAATTTCATTATATAAAACATCTCTTTTTTTCGTCTTTTCATAATAAAGAAAATATATATTTTATATATATATATAAAATGCATCGAAGACAGTGCATGTATCGTAAACGATCAGTGAATGTATCGTAAGTTTTCTATGAATATATTTTTAGATGTATTTTTCTCTCTATCTCTGTTCGTCTCACTTGCCATTGCCGATTCATCCGAGTCACGAATAATCAACAAACGGGATGATTCAATGAGACAAACCGAGAAACGAACAACAGAGAAGAAAAAATAAAACAAAGAATTCTCTCTATAATTGCTATTATTATTATTGGATGAAAATCTATATGTATTTGTACTACGAGGGTTGCTCCTTAAGTTCGAATAATATGGTACATTTGGTGCTGCCAGATGCAAACCATTGTCATATTCGTAAAGTTGGGCATTTTTCATGAACAATAACCATTACAGAAGGAATTTTGGTTTTGTGGTGTGGCTACGGCAGCAGCTTAGACATGACACCCCAAAAAGTACACTTTTTTGGATATACACTCAATTTCAAATAAGAACAATATATTATATCCAACTGATTTTGGTCTCTTGTAGACAGAGAGGTAACGAATTAGACGTACACGGAGAATGGTGCATCAATTCGATCTTTTTAGTGGTCAAATAGTCGACTGTTTGATGGGCTGATTTTTGCCCTGATTGGGGATCATAAGTTTCAGAGGTTCGGTTTTCATATCTCCATGATGACTTCTGGCAGGTAAATGGTTGTATACTGTTCAGCATTGAAGGACCTTTGATCCTCTAAAAACATGGTAACAACATAACCCCTAACACCGTAAAATAATGCGGTCCTCTTTTTCATCATCACTTCACAAGCGAACAACTTTTGTTGGATTGAGTTCATGTTCGAAGACTTTAGAGTCGACCATGCTTTTCTTTCGGGTCCAAAGGACTGGAATCATGTCTTGTCTTCTATTTCGATCGTATAGACGTGTTTTTATGATCCTATATAGGATGTGTTAAGTTTACTTGGACATTTCCTACTGCCAAATGAATGGGTAAGGATAATCATGACCTCCAAACATTCTTTAAAAAAATACCGATACAAGACGGCGAGGGGGAAATAACTATTAGTGTACGTGCTCGGCATTAGCAGGCATTGGTACGCATTTGCACGTATTGGCAGTCTACACTTGCAAGCAGTTTTACAGTCTAAGCACGATAGCGAAGTGACTGTATGCGTTGCTAACAAATACGCTTGCGAATGTTCCTTAACGTATGCGCTGCCATGTGCAGCATTTGATGAGCATTTGCAAACGTTATTTCCCCCTAGCAAGACGGTGAATTAAAATAAATGAGATACTAACTCGCGTTTAAAATAAATCTGATACTTGAAAAATATTGAAAATAAAAGTGGTATGTATCACACGAAGCCTGATCATGCCCGTAGCTAACAACACCTCTAATGCGTATTCCGAGTACTAATTGACGTTTGTGACAATATGGCCGTCACGGTTGGGCAAAATCATAATGAATCGATTAAACTGCGTTAAACTGTTAAAATAAAACAGTAGAAATAAATAGATTTTAATTTTTTACATTTTTGAAAATAAAAAATCTTTTGTTTTTTTAATTTTGTGAGATTTTCTGTCCACAATATTCAAAAATATTAAATTAATAAAAATGAATTAGTTGACATAACCTCACTTTCGTTTTAATAATTATTTGATCGGTTTATCACGATTGTGACACAAAAGTGAGGTTATGTCAACCAATTCATTTTTATTGATTTAATATTTTTGAATATTGTGGACAGAAAATCTCACAAAATTAAAAAACAAAAGATTTTTTATTTTCAAAAATGTAAAAAATTAAAATTTATTTATTTCTACTGTTTTAATTTAACAGTTTAACGCAGTTTAATCGATTCATTATGATTTTGCCAAACCGGGACAGCCATATTGTCACAAACGTCAATTAGTACTCGGAATACGCATTAGAGGTGTTGTTAGTTACAAGTTTTATATAGGAAATCCTATACCATGATCGGGCTCCGGTATCACATTCATTTTCAATGTCGTTCAAGTATCAAATTCTGGCTAGTATACCATTTATTTTAACTCATTTGTGCATTATACCGAATCTCCGAGAGTTTCATATAAGCCTTCCCATGTAGATGGTAAAAAATCGTGAAAAATGAAAAAAATAATTAAAAATTTTTCTTCGATTTACAAATACTATTCAATTTTCTGTACCATCTGGTGAATCAGAATGAAAAAAATCGCATTCCTTATCACCCAAATCACGATTGGCATTCGGCCACTATTCAATAGGTGTTACATAGGAAGTTTATATGAAACTCTCGGAGACTCGGTATAGAGCACTCAAAAGTTGAGTAGTATTTTGATTAATGATGACATTTTTGAGAGTCACAAATTGGTCACTAAAATATGACACCATTTATTTGGATCTAAGTGTTCGCTTTGCTAGATTTCATTCAACTTCGACTTTTAGTGTGAAAATCGAAAAATTGATATTTCTGTCCCAAGGAGTTTGTTCAGAAAATGTCCGCCAGATGTCGTATCGAAATTTTCAAAACATTTTTGGAAATCACAAATTAATCACCAAAATACTGCATCCACGTTCGTCGTATGGTTCTTTTAGGGTTGTGTTTGTTCTTGTACGCAGTTTTCGCGAACGAACACAAACAAACACGAACAGCTGCGTTCATGACCAGCCTTAATGTATAATGGCCACTCGCTAATCGATGTTTGTCTGTGGAATTTTAAATCTAACCTTGTTTCCAGTGGACACTTTCCACCTGGTTTCCTTGAATATTAAGAGCGGTTTAAAAAGTAGCGTAAAATGTTAATTTTAAATTTTTATTTAAATTTATTTAACAAAATTTCTTATCATACAATCCCGCATTTCCATGCCTTTTTTGGCCATAGATTGAGGTAGACAGTCGTGCATAAAAATGTGAACATTTTTCAAAGTAATACCACTATTTGAAAAGTAACGATAAACTAAAATTAAATTAATGAAACAAATGAAAAATGACATTCTGAATGAAATCGAATTGATAAATAAAGAAAATTGTTTGTTTGTGAATATTCAATGAAATCGGTATAAAATGTTTGAAAAAATTATCTAATGTCGATTTGGCATATTAATCTCTCTGATATTATGAAAATGATTCGATCTACGATAATGTTGTGTGAGATCAATGACTACTAATACTTTGGTAACATTGAATAGCGTGGTGGTGTATTCCAAACGGCTGTGGACCGACGTCGAACAATAGGTTTGATTGTGGGGAAAATTTCTACCGAAATTGTGTTTTCTGCTTTTGAACCAAATAGTGTGTCAACAACTTTATTTCCAATTGCTGACTGCTTAATAATAACGCGAATTCGATTTTTGCTCCGGCTCCAATGAGGATTGTGTATTTCATCTTCATTTTCACTCTCAGTATCGTCGTCAGTTTGTAGTGTATCAAAACCGTATTCCATCATTGAGCTATTTGTAACAATAATGCTGTTCGATATCTTTGATTTATCGTACAGAACGACTTCTGGCAACGACGAGCCCGATGAACCGGTCGATTCAGTATCCTTTGATGGTTTTTTAATTTTCTTCGATGCAATTTGTGCCATTTCCTTTGATGTCGATGTCAAATTTGTTTTTGGCTTTGCACTATTCTTTGGATGTGACTGGGTTTTCTTTGATTTTGGCTCTGGCTGGGATGCAATTGCTTTCGTCTTTGCACGTTTTGCGTTGCTAACTAATTCTTTCTCACTATTTTTGCCGTTTTCCTTCGACAAATGTTTGAAATTTCGCTTGGAATTGTTGTTTGTATCCTGAAAAAAGACACATTTTTTGTTATATTCTTGAAAATATTGTTTATATTTTTTATAAACTTACATTCTCTTCCGGTTCAACAATGGTGAATGAGGAAACTTCAATATCTTCTGGAATTGGACGCAACTTACTTTTTGGCATGAAATATCGCTTCTGTTAAATTATTACAGTCATTAGTATATAATTTAGATAAAAACAAAACATGGTAACTATGACCCGTGACAAATGGAATGAAACACTTACAATTTCAAAGGTTGCCTTTTCTTTGGCTATCCTTGTTCGCGCTTCACGTATTGGTAAAATCGCTTTTTTTGACATTTCTACAATCTGTTGGAGAAAAAACATGAAATATATTTGATGTGAGTATTTTAAACAGAAAAATTGTTTGAAGGAGGTCAAAATAAGAGAATTTCTTGAAATTTAACATTCTGTCAAACTGTTATAACAATGAACGGTTCCTTTGGTTTTGAAAAACTTCTATTTTTACCTAATTATTTTTTTACCTTTGAATGTACAACAACTGCAAGAATTATTTTACAATAATTTTAAACTAGAACTTATTTCATAAACTTTGAAATTGATTTTAAAAATTGTTGGTTTTAAATACAAGCAACTACGGTATGTGAAAATAGACGCTAATTTGTTTTGGTTTTGTCACCGTTTGGTGTTAATGTTCCATCGTCTATTTAACTGTCAAAAAATGTGCGCCAAAACATATGGAATGCGTCCTGTCAATCGTATGTCATTGAACGCACCCATACTGGTCTCGTAAATATTGTTCATACACAAAAGGTACAAGCGCGATACTTGAACATTTTTTTTTATTCATTCATGCCATTCACATTATTTAATGAATTTAATTTTTAACACAATTTCAACACGTAGAAAATGAAATTATATATTCGGATATTTTTAGATGATTTGGTGTAGCAAATCATTTAATTAAATTGTTATAGAAGGTGGTGTTGATGCAGTCGACAAATTAAAATAATCTTATGGTTTGCTTACACTTAAAGTGTCTTCTTACAATAAAGTTATTTAAAAAAACGAATTATTTCCTTTGTGTAACACACAAATAATCCAATAATAAACAGATGGTCATATTACGTTTATAATGAAGCACATGGTGTATGTTTTCTCCTTACAGCAGCGATAAGAATTGTTATTATCTCTGTTGGAGAAAAAGTTCGACTATTTAAACGATGCGATGACTGGAAAGATAGGTAGCATGCGTAGTTACACTGGAACGAAAATGTTCCGTTGAGTCCTGAGCACGCAGTACGCATTCACTTTCCAGTGGATGTTGAATGGATGGAAAATGGTCCATTCCACATAGTATTCAAGCTCATGAACAACTCTATCACTGATAGTAGCATTCAGTTTATCAACGACATACCAAACATATGGATCGTTGCAAAATCGCTTGTCTTGTGCTCTCGCAAAATTCGTATCCAGTCAGTTACGAGAAAAACAATTGCCAATTGAATCGATGGTGAATACGTGATTCATATATGTAAGGCAAAAATAAAAAGTTTCTCATATTGTTTGTAATCTGTTCCTCATAAATTGAACTTTTGCATCAAACACATTGTGACTCTATCATTAAAAATTTTTTTAGAGAGTGCCATTTTATCACCCATTAAGAGATACATTGAGGTGATTTATTAAGCCTGAGCAAAAAAAAAGTTGATATCTTTTCATTTAGCTACGGATGTTTGATTGTTGTTTGTTCAGTAGAGTAGCAGAAAAAAAGTGTATGTGTTGCGTTGATGAGCTCATTGTTTTCAAATATCTCTGGGGCCATTTGAAGAAAATTTTCTGCAATGTGTAATAAAATCCACGTTTCGTTCGCGAACGAATTTACGATCTTTACTTAGCATTCGAATAATTCCGTTGAAAAACGAACAAAGTTTATACATATATTATTCGGTTAAATACTACGGCAACAAAAAAATCGAGGCGATATAACTGTCTATGCTCTTGAACGAATTTTAAGAAACTCATCCAGATCAGCCGAAAAATTTACCAGCCACTACGTGTAGTGACTAGTGAGGCGAAATAGATAATTTTCTCGGAACGGATTTGTTCTTCACTAAATGTGAGTACGAAGATAAAGTAATTTTAGAAAAAATATATAAACTCTGAAACGATTTTCTATTTTATTCCATTCTGTGCTTAGTTCCATTGAGATAACAAATTATTCGAATCGCTGGATTCACTTTTTACTATGCACTATGTTAAACTCTATTTAACTCGAATAAAGTTTACCACTATTTTGAAATGTCTACATTTTTCGAACGAATAACCCCCCAACACTGGAAATGCTAGATAGCAAATTGCATGCATAAAATTTTCGTTGCACTCTCGACCCAATCATAAAATAAACAAACAAATGTGAACCACATAAAATTTTCAAAAAAAAAAAAAACCATCAGCCAAACCAAAACAACTCTGTGCGGTGCAAAAAAGCTATTTGTACATTGTTGATGAAATGCAACAACATTCGTTGCTAAACTGAATCCCAACGGATTTCAATTTCTACAGATTTTCCCTTTCACTGAGTAAACCTTTTTTTATATTGAAAAAAAGAAATGAAAATAAATCTGATAAAAGGAAACCCAAGATTTCGCACATTTTCACTTTTGAACCATTCAATGTTGAATTTTTCCCTTCTATTTCGCATTTCCTTCGTAAATACCAACGAAAATGTGGGCATACCGTTCAATTTCAAAAGAAGTTGTTTGTCTGCAAATCGACTTTTTGCTTAGTTTCTGTTGAATTTGTTAAAACAATATTAGATATGCTGTTTATCGATTTGTGCCTTTTCTCAATTCAATGGTTTTTTTTTCTAGTCGATTGATCACAGAAATTCTGAACATAATAATTTGCTAGAAATTCTGAATAATTTGCTAAATTTGAAATTCAACGTACATATGCCTAGAAGTATAGACATCATTTGGTTTATTTCGATACATTTTTATTTTATTTCAATTCATCGTGAAAACACGCGCACTTCAGTAGGTTTAATTAGTTTATCTGTGCGTCATACGCTCCTTGTAATATTCTTGTGGGCTTTCTTTGATTTCAAATACTGTTTAGCACTTCATTGGTGCCGCTTGCTTCTTCTCTATAGTCACGCACTTATCGATTATTTGTTATTGCATGTTTTCCATCAATGTAAAACATTTTATTGCGTAACGCCATCACAACGGAATGTGAACAACTTCAGTTTTTCGCAACGACTGATGGGATTTATAAGACAAGTGTATCGAACAATATCTATCAAGTATTCTGTTAAATTGAAAGGTTTTCCATGGAATACCTTATTCTATTTGAAAACGCTGTCACTTCGTCAACTATAATCAAGTTTTGTATGAAGACAATCAAATCACATTGCTATCTCCATGGTTTTGTGCGAATATTTTGTGTACAACAGCTCTCGAAGTGTTTGCATTTTATTGAATAACAAAGGAAAGTAAACTAAAAGAAAGAGAGATTGTTTTCATTACACCGAGAATCTCTCTATTGTGTTGAATCTGTTTGATGTAGACATTCATACAGTAGTCATTGCAACAGACATTTACTTTCTAAGCTAGAATAGTTCAAATTGTTTCTTTGCTGTCATTCACAAAAACGAAGCAACCAGGTTACATTTTTCTTTTACAAAATCAGAATTGTATTGAACGAAACTTGATCGCATTTGAGAAATTGAAGTTATTATTCGTGGCAAAATGTTGAACTGCAATTGTATTGTGGATGGAAATGCGGAGCAACCAAAGAAGATGTACATTTTGAATGATCAAATTTTCGACGAAGAGCAATATCGAAATCTGATTGATACAAGTGACAATGATGTTGGATTACAGCAAGGCACACGTAATACGAAGACAAATACATTGTTTCCAATGACGAAAAATGCACTATACGATTTTCAATTTCAGAATCAACATCGATTGGTCTTTCGAACGCCAAAGAAGATACGACTGAAAATGGTTTAGTTTTTGATAAATTACGTATCAGTTTGAAAGTGAGCAAAGTAAATGAGGGAATTTCTGACGTCGGCAGTGTGAATGAAACCGACAAAGAAAAGAACATTGAAGGCAACAAAGACAAAATGACAACATGGAACTATAATGTTCGAAATATGCGGCCAAAGAAAACGTATCTTTTAAACGAGCAAATTTTTGACGAAGAACAGTTCAAAAAGCTGGTTACCATTTTACCAGCTAGCAAGAATTTTCCGGGCAAACGTAATAAAACATGATAAACATTGTTTCAGACTGAAAATATACGGTACGATTTTTAAATTTCAGATCGAAAATTGATTGGTCGTTCGAATATCGTCGACGATACAAATGAATTTCAGCCACATTGCGTTGATAAACTGCACATCAATTTTGAAGTGAATAAAGCTAATATTGACAATGAAAACCATTGAACTTTAAACAGCCAATCAAATGAAGTCGTCCATGTAGCGAGCGCATTCATTTCACGTAGATGCATTTTATGAGTCTATTATTTTATCGATAAAAATATATTCCAATAAAATTGCACATAAAATTGATTGGATTTATTTATTTTTTCGGGAATTTTTATAAAACTCAATCAATCCGTAAAATGTCTTTATTCGAAATCAAGCCGAGAGCTTGGAAGACGAACAAATGTCCTGAAATGATTTTTATTCGCTCATAAAATAATATTAATTACAGTTTTTATTGCGTTGGAAAATTCCGCTGAAAAAATGAACGAAGAACGAAATGAAAAACCATCAAAATCAAAACCCGGCCAAAATTCAACGGTCGCCTTCGAGTTCTATAAATGATGGTGCCGAGTTTATTATGGAAGAAATTGATGTAATAAGCAGTTGGACTGATACGATAATTTTCTGCTTGTCTATAAAAAATATACGAAAGCAATAAATAAGACGAGGAAAGAAAATTTCACGCCTTTGGTTCGAAGAAATCAAAAACACAGCACAGCAAAAAATTGAAAAATGACTACGAATTTAATTTTATGTGTCAAATACAGACAAAATACAAAAAAAACAGTATACGAAGAATATCAAAAAGAGCTGATGAGTTCAAAATATATCTCAAAGATGTATCGAAATGTCGAGACAACTGCAAATTCGCATTCAGTAATCCGAGTGTAAGCAAAGCAAACCAAAAGTTAACGAAAAACATAATAAGCCAATGACCCGACTTGCAGTAGATGAAAGACACGTCTCTTCATCCAAAAACCGAACAATGTTTTCAATGAATAAAAGCCAAAAAACACTGTCTTTCACTTAATTAAGCAAAAAGTAACATTGAATTAACCAGAACCACAACGCTATGTCACAAAATCGATAGTCTTTGAGCTGTTTTGAAGTGAAAATTCCGAAAATGTCCAAACTTAGACTGCTAAATATAATTTGTGAAAAGATGGAGTCAAATAAGATATAGGTAGTCAGTCAAATTAAATTTGGAAGAATCTAAGAAAGGAAATTATCTCAAAATCTTGCGCAAAATTAAATAATTCGCATTATTTGACACAAAATGTAACGCGAAAACCTTTACATCAAAATGCAAAAACCAAAAATACACTAAATTTTGACTCTGATACCAAAAGATTTGACGATAGAGCGGACAAGAAAATAACAATGAAAATTCTTCATGCAGCTGTTTACATATAACGTCGCAATGTTATGAATGAAGTTGATAACTTATTCGATAGCGATTTTTAATACGAAGAATGGTCCTACATATAATAAAATGGAATGGAATGCACAGCATCACCATCACAATTGTTATCCGCTATCATTGCTTGTAATCAGCAACATTCTTCACTGATATTCAATTTATATTGTGCAATGTTTGAATTACTTGTTACAACTAGTAACAATGTTATCGTAAAATGAAAAAAACACATAAACTGTGCATACACGTCGTTTTAGCATTTGACTCACGAGAGTTGAAAATAAAATAAAGCCATTGAAATATCCGCAAGCATAAAGTTGAACATATCGCAGTTCTTGGAATTCATAACAATGTTTGTTCCACAGAGAATTGGATTAATGATGAAAGCATCAAACGACGAAGGGGGAAAAAAGTTTGACTCATGAAAATAATAGTTAACACTAAAAACGTTCTAACACTAGGTCATTTCAGGCCATATAAATTTGATAGGCACTTTCAATGCCTACTCGAAAATTCATGTTCAAAAAGCAATTTAAAAAGGTGATAGTCAACAACAATGACATTTGCCTTTATTTATTACATAAATAGTCCTTTTTCATTCGTATGGTGAATGTCTCACGTCAAAAATAAACCAGACACGTAAGATTTATGAAGTCGACTCGAGACTTTTTAACTTTTCTAGTAGTAAAAAGATGCCAAACATTGATGGAAAACATATAAGAGCGTAACATAGAAAAATATTCAAAAGAAATTATGTATAATATACTTCATTAAAAATGCTTTCTATGCGAAACAAAATAAAAAGAAAATATTTTGCTCGCGTCACCAATATTTTTTTTCATCGAAACAAGAATGAAGAGTTTTTTTTTTCATGTTGTGCAAATACATTGACATGCACTCCAATAGTCCCACAAAATGGAACATCATTAAAAACATCAGGCTTCTAGCTGGAAAATTAAACAGACTTACCCATGTCACATTGAAAGCGATGCTCAGAAAAAGTGTGCGCCAGTGTGTGTGTATGTTAAGATTTTCCCGCAAATGATGCTTTCCACATATTAAAGCTACATAATATGCTCTAAAAAATGTGCGTCTCTCATCTGGGCATTTCTACCTCCCTTCCAAACATACTATTACGCATACATACAAACATGACAAAGACCTTCGACACTTATACAGTTGGTGTTCCCGTAGGCGCTTTCATTTTCGCATGCTCACATACATGCCTCTTTGTTCCCGTTTTTTTTACGCACTTCTCATCATTCCCTCTGTCTTTTATGGATTTTTCCATCGTGACAGACATTTGCGTAGTCCAATCTATATGGAAAATCATGATTCGCCTAAACCGATTTGGATTTGTGCTGTTTTCGTTGTAATAGTGGCATTTTTGCCAAAAATTGAGAATATGACAGTGCGGAAATTTGAAGAAGAATAACAAAAACAAATCAGTCATGTTATATATGGTGCGATGATGGCTTCTATCATAAAATTCAATATTTTTGGAGCCTCATATCGATATTGTATTTGTTCATAGAGAAAATAAATCCAACAATTGAGCTGAAATCCTGTAAATGTTTACTGTTCAACGACACTTTTGTTTGATTTCATAATATTTGCGTTTTATTAACGAATCACAAACGTTGGAAATCAAATTGTAAATGGCTTCCGTCATAACATCATCTGCAAGGACATGAAACCATTTATTGTTCATTTCAGATTTCATTACGTACTGCATGTGTTATATTCTCTATCACATTCACTTTGTCTTCGAAGCAATAATTTCGTTCCTTTTGTGATGCGAAGAACGATGTTCATTCATCATATTTCAAAACAATGCAATCAAGTCTTTGCATTCAAAGAAACCCCATAAAAAATGTACTGTAAAATATTTTTACTAGCTTTTTGATTTAATGCTCCTGTGTTATTGACATTGTTGTGAATGTAGCAAAGACACCATATATTTTTCACAAAGAAATATTCAGTCGGGACCATACTCGGTCGGGAAGTAAATCACATTTGTGCAAACTCGACAAACGATAAGAGGCGCATTAGCTTTCGACGGTTTTAAAAATGACTTGAAAATGTCTTTATCGTCCACCAGGTGCCCGATGTATACCGTCCACAGTTAAATTAATGAACTAATGTCGCAAACATAACTTGTAATCGATCAAAAGTTGTCCGAAACAAATCTGCAGATTTTCAGATGGATAATTATCATCAGATTTCGCGCAACAAATGTGGGCGACCTAAATAATTGTAATCTTTCTTAATGCCCGATGAATCAAAATTAATGAACAATCGTGTAATTGGAAAATTTTCCAGAGATTGTCATAAGATATCAGCGATACACGTGTAACAGCTTGCTAAAGGAACGGCGCACAAACATTTTATCGACATCATTGAATTTAAGACAGTTTCTAAGGTGGCTAAGTCTAAAGCAGCGTGGAATGAATAAAACATTGAGCGTTGATTAAACAGTGGTCCAAGAGAGATAATAATTCATCTCTCGGCTCAACAAGTGACAAGATACCCAACAAACGAACAAAGATGACGATGATAAAATACCATTTGAAATACAGATATGGTTTCGTTATATCTACCACGTCCAACTAATCATATATCATAAATTGAGTGGGATAACGAAAAGCAGTGACCAAAAACACAAAACTATTATGTGAATTGTCAGACAGATGTCGTGTGTATGAATTGAAACAATATTTTTGCGAAAATGAATCAGATGGCGATATGTGTGTACGATTGTTATACCCAAAAATTGATAATATGCTTGAAAAGGACCGAATCGAAATAAGTTTATGTGAGCTTATAGTTTCATCAGTTTAACTTTATTCGTTTGTTTGCTGAGTTTGCAAAACTTTATTTGTTGAATTGTTTCTTTTTTTTGTTCTTGATTTTACATTTATTTTCGTTGTTATTTCGTAGTTCATTTTCAAATGCTCGAGGCGAAAAAATGTTCCATGTTAAAACAAACAAAAATAAAAATGTCACTCGAAACAATTTTCAGAGAAAAAAAGTTTCATCACATGGTCATTACTGTTGCAATTCTTAATAATGGTATAAGTATGGAATTTTCCCAAGTCAAAAGAGAAATGAAAATATACAAGCAAATCTTTTTTTCTTCTCTCGAATTGCTTTCGGTTGATTGTTTTTTTTTTGTTGTTGATGTTTTTATGAAACACGGTCAACATAATGAAGTCTGATTACGTCGAATTCTTTCGCTCAAAGGAACAATAACATAAAAGACCAGACGATTTTATAGCCATTTTCAAAGAATTCAAAAGCTATTGAAGTACCAAAAATGAAACAACAAACAAGCACTGCTTTCAACAAAGTCACCCTTGATTCGTACTCAACTCTGCCTTTGATTCTCAAAGACCAACGACTGTGCGCTTGATGTACACCAGTTGAAATTAAGTACAAAATTAAAGTCGATAATTCTACAGTTTCTCTCCCGTTAGCTTGAATTTTACAAACGAAAGCTTTAGTTCGAATAAAATGTGAGGTAGAAATTAATTGCATCATTTTGTTTAGGACACTGAAAAAGGAAATGTTCCCATCGGAACCGAAATTCGGTCGAATGTTGAAATTATCAGATTATTCGTTCGTTCCGTTCTATATGCATTACATGTGTACCGTTGATGCGCGACTTGGAAATGGAACTTTTCTCATATTTATCGTCGTGCACGGCTAGTCAGATGCACGACTCAGAAAAGTCACATAGTGGAATTTTATGTGTGTTCCATTTACGTTCGGGAGTAATCCATTAATTTCCGCTCATTACATAAACTTCATGTGATATTAACCGAATGTATATTGTGGCATGTGAGTGGTAAGGCATCGGGTGAAATGCGCATTTCCGCATTTATTTGCCATGTTAACTCAAATGTTGTGTTTCTGTGTAAAAATGTTCTGTTGATTGCGTGTGAAACGCCACTAAATATGTGGCCCGAGCGTACATCTCGAATGGTGAGAAAAAAACTCGTGCAGTTTCCATGTGTCTTTTGAAATTGCAGAATAAAAGAGTCACTTTAAAATTGTAAAGAGAGCGCCGTTGTGAAGCTAATCTTAAGCTCCGGCACGTAAGCATCATCCAAGCATTTAAATTCATTATTTTTTGCGAGTATTTACATAATCAGCTCTAATCCATTGAAATGAAAACGACTTCTTCGTTGGATGTTGACGCACTCGTATGCAATCACAACGCACACGCTTTCATGTTAGCTCACATTGTCTATGTTTATCTTGGCTTCAATTTTCTTTTTTATCACATAAATTTTGTGCAGCAGCGCGAATAAACTCATGCCAACAGATACCATGAATATTGTATATCATTTGGAGTGCGCAAATATAATGATTTCTTATTCTATTAAGTATTTATCGCTGAATTTGTTATGCACTTAACATTTTTCAGTGACGTTGAATGTGATGAATAGTAGGTTAAAAGCCGCAAAAACATTCAATTATTTACGGCAAAAAAGTTGTATTACAACATTTTTGAATGAGGTCGAGCGTTTGACATATCTCATGGAAACTAATTTTGCCAGTACTTCACTGTATCGAATTCAATCTCTCCAAAACATTGAAGAACTCTCGATATTTTGAGGTATGAGCCCCATACTATGCGAAAAGGATGTTTAGTATATAGAGTGGAGTCAATTGTGAATTTATGAAGCCAAGTAATGTCATGCTCATGTTTGTTGATGCTTGTATTTTGGCATTTATGAAGGACGTTGCTTTTTCGTAAACAAGCCAACAACCGTCGCTACCGCATCTTTCACCATTTCCACACGCTTATGTTTGCTTTTTGGTTCTGGCAATTTATTACAATATTCACAAGAGATTAATACGTTTTATGCAAGATGCTTTTGTTTTATTACGCGGCATATGCAAACACACTTCCGGAGGTGAAATTTCGACAAATCGACCCTGTATTTTATCAGATCTAATGTGCTGGAATGAATTTTACTCTATTATTTATTTATCGCTAAATCATTGTGCTGACACTTCAGAGCCCAGTTCTCCACACAAAACAGATGCACATTAAAAATCCAATGGATGCCTCTATTCAGCTTAAACCGCCAAACTCTCAGTGTGTCAACAATCGAATGTCAGTAGGAGTCAGTGAATTTTCTCCTTTTCATGCTTCATCATAAATTCATACCCTATGTATAAGTACGGTGTATAAACATACCGTTGTAGACCTAAAATGGCTCTGTGTCAACGCAATAACGTGCAATTTATGATATATTCCAAAAAGGACCAAATACAGTTGCATTCAGTTACTAAAGTAATAACAGTTATAGTATTAATCATAATAAGCGATCTCATGCATGCATATTGAATATTCATGTAAATAAGGGCCTAATTAGTTCATTAAATACCGTATCATTTCAAACGTATATATAGAAATAAATTATTCCATTTTGGGGTCATGTTGTGAGTCCAACCAACCAGTTCTCTCTCTCTGTATATTTGAGTCGGTGCCACCTAATAATGTGATTATGTATATTTCAGATAATTTCATCGGCCGTACGTCACAAATCGCATTTCATCATGTTACTTCTACGGAAATCGATTGCGTACGTCTTCATTGGGCTTTTCTATTTTCTGTTCAGTGCTAAGGTTGAAGGCCGTGTAGCTGGCAAAGTCGGTGGAAGTGGAGGAAACTACTATAGTGGTGAGTCTTACTTGTTTACATAACATTACAATTTTGAAAGAAAAAAAATGAAATTTCAGTTCGGAAGAAAAAAAAATGCTGTACATCACACCCACTTTGTAATATCTCATAGTTGAACGTGATTGCAAGTCACATATTTGCTTCGGACAAATGTTTGCATGAACTAGCAAAGTTTTCAGTGGCGTGTTGTTTTTTGAGGGTTTTATTTTTTGGCGGAATATGTGCTGTTCGAATATGAGCAATCGCAAATTGATCAAACATAATTCATTCAATTTATGGGAACATGTGCAAGACAACAGAAGCATCAATCATGTCTGTCATAACTTCCAATTTATGGCATAGAGTAGGATCTATAGTGTGCATAAAAGGCATACAGATGTAACGATTGAATCAAATATTCAACTGTATATTCCAACCGAACCTGTGCACATTTTACATACGAATTTAATGTCGATTTGAGTGACTGTATAATAATGTTCTGTGTATTGTATCCTGTGGATAACTTGTTTTTAGTTTTGTCAGTAAAATTTCCAATATTTGCATATTTATCCGTACAACGGAATGTATCACGCTGTTCGCGCTTCGTGTGTGTGCATGAGTTTAATGTGTATGCTCCGTAATAGAACAACTTTAAAGCGAGCTCATGCAACATTGTTGGAATAAATTCGTTAACATACTACGCCATTACAAGCATAGCTACATGGGTTTAATCATGCTGCAACTTGTACTTTATCATGCAAATTGAATTTCATCCTGCCAAAAAAAAGAACATGAAGAGGGCCTTGAAACAAACATGCGCAAGGTGTCGATTGGTGAGGTGGGTCATCAACGTGTTCTGATCCCTGAATGTCTGAAGTACCTTTGTCCGAAGTTTTGTTCTCGAACATTTGCGGTTGCAATTTTCGGTAAACAGAGTGTGTGTGGCGAATATGAAAATTACCTTTAATGTCATGCACACGCAAATTGCAAAAGTTGGCACAAATATCATACGAAATTGACAAAAAAAACTTTCATCATATATGCCAAAACTGCAAATTGTTCGTGTGTGCACACGAAATGGATTCGATGAAAATTCACGAAAAAAAATCCTCTTCATTGAAAGGATGTCGAGCGTTGGTTACAAGTACTTTCGAAGTACCTCTTATCGTGTCAAATTGTCGTATATCCAATAAACGTTTAAAATAAAGAGTTTCCTATGGCAGTTTGTGACAGCACCACTTGATCGTATCAAACAATGAACAAAACGACAATCAATTCAACGATTTTACGTGTTGCGATTCATTTTGTTGTTGCAATTTTCACATGGATGCAGATACTATCTACCGTTGAAGATGTAAGAAGTATTTTCGTGACAAAACTTAAGATTATGCCATTGTTCATTTATTGAATGTTATAACTGAAGTTTCGCATATTTACCTCGAGGGAAATTTCAAAACTGTGGTACCATTTATATCAATCCCATTACTATTTTCGAGAAAGTTAAAATATTTTGTTGATTAGTTAAACTTTCTCTTCTACAACAAAAACGAGAAATATTCATGTTCATTCGTAAAATATATTTTATTAAATGGGAATCGGATGAAAAAGTGTACAAAATGCATGCCAATTTAAGTGAGCACTTTACACTTCAAGGAATTTCAAACTCCGTTCGTTAGATTTCCTCTTGAGCGTTAAACGTTCCATTTCTCTTCAATACAATATGTGAGTGCAAATTGATTTTTACATTTCCGTTTCGATTATTTATTGTTGAACAATATCGAAATTTACGGAATTCCATAGAGCAAAGCTTATTTCATCATGCGGATGTGTAAATGGTGCACAGAAAAAAGTTGGAAAGCGTGATGTGCTTGAGTGATAATCTCCGAGTCGTCGAAAATATTTTTCTTTTCGAAATTGCCATTAAAAATGGAAGACTTTTGTTTGTTTTGCAATAAATACACAAAGAAACTTAGTAGAATTTACAAATTCGGAGAAACATTTGAAAAAGTTATGGACCTTGAAAAAACATGCGACGAACAAAAAAAACGCAAGCAGTAAAAATATCTGATTTATTATATGTGCCATAAGAATGATCTGTTTGATTTTCGGTTGTAAAAAATACATTTTATGCGCTCCGAATTTTAACGTTCGCTATGCGAAGCATGAACGTTTTATTGGACGAACTTTACGAGAAGTACATGTACTATAAATGAAACGTGCTAATTTTCAAAAGAATCCACCGTTCTTAAGCTGGGGTGGATTAAAGTGTTCAAAAAACAATTGTTTAAATTCAGTACATAACTACTAAAATGAAAGCTTAATGAATTTGAAACTAGGTAAAAGCTCAAAAGTTGTGGAAACTATATTTACTACCAAATACTGACAATAGAAGCCGTCGCATAAGCTGCCTTCAGTTTGGTTCTATTGGGATGTTTCATAGGATTAAAATCGTCAACAACTAGAGCGATATAAACCTTTCTATCACGTTTTGCATTCCGCATTGGCTTTTCAATGTCGCCGGTTTGTCGTTGTTGTTGCTCATAATTTACGATTTCGAAAATGATGAATATATTGATTCAGTTAATGAAATGGCACAATTTGCATACCGAATTATTCGGTCAGTTAAACACATTTGCCATATTCCCATGGAGATGTTCAAGATCATGCTAATGAAATAAGGATATTGTGATAATCAAATTTGGTTTGTTTTCTCACAATTTACAGGAAAATCTTACAGCGGTATCAACGATGAACTCATCATGGTCAGCATTGGAATGGGTAAGCAATTTATACTTCTAAACATTTCCATTCGTTTTTCATCTCGAATAAATGATGTGATTTTATTTTCTGTGCTTGCAGCGATCACGATAGCTGTCCTCATCACGATTGCTCTTTGCTATATTGCCAGAGAAAAATGTCAGAAACATCGTGAATACTATGTTACAGCATAATTTAAACATCGAGTCTACGTTTTCTAATCGACGAAAACGTGACACACTTTCCCGAGTAAACCCCCAAGCGGCCAAGCACCATTAACTCTCTCTTTTTTGTTGTTCGTCCCTTTTCTCGTCACACATCACTCTGCATGCATACAACAACGAAGAACGCCACAGTTGGATTGACTGCTCTGTTCATCTCTAAACAACAGTGTTGCTAGTGTTTAGAAATGATTTCAAAGTGTATACAGCAACAACCATAAACTATTGTTTGCAGTGTGAACGCTGGAGGAGTGTATACTCAACAATCCTTTTTCGTCGCCCGAGATGAGTGGAAAGCTCGTAGAAAGTGTAAACATTTGACATATACAAAAATAGACGCAGCGCGGACAAATACTCATACAAAACCAAACTAGAAATATTCCACTAAAATGTTACAGACGCTGGGCGGCCAAGTGATTGCGGCCAACATTTGGCAGTTTACATCAAATAAAAGATTTCAAAAGAAAGAACGTCCAGCGTCGGTCGTTATCTGTCAAATGACCAACATGTTGTTTACATCAAGTGTATTGGAACATTACTATTTGCATTTTGTGTGAGTAGGAAATGTTGTTGGTGTTTTGTTTGTATAAAGATTGCCTCGAATGAGAATGTAATATATATTGCACTTCGATTCGACTAAAAATTAGCTGCGAGCAAATTTCTGCAATTACATTATTTGCAATGCTACAATTACTATGTTTGTTTCAATGCACACTTTGTATGAACAGAGGCGACAATTGTAAGGCACGAGTAATATAATATATATGTACATATGGATTGTGCATTTGCTTGTGAATTCGTTTTTTCACACATCAGTGAGCCATGAATGTGAACCAATATATTAAGTTCTGGCAGATACAATTCACCACAAAAGAGTAAAATAATACGTAAATGCAAAATATATTGGCATGGTATATTTATATACAATGCACAATCCACACGGCAAAAACAATAGAAAACACATAAAAATGTAGAGAAGAACGTGAGGAAAGGCGAGCAAGAGCGAAATAAAGTGAGAAAATGGAAGAGAGAGAAAGAGGCGGGAAACATTCATTAGATGCGACATTCATCGAATAGTACATGTGATTTCGTTCATTTGTATTCATTAAAAAACAGAAATCAATATATTGAAATGACATTGTGTGCGTCCGTATTTTTTCACATTATATATTTATAAATATTGCGAACAAAAGACTAGACTCATGGGAAAATGTTCGATGCATATTTTGCTTCATCACACAATAAGCTGGTATTAAATACGAATTTTTTTGTCTCAATTGCTGTAATAATGCTATCTGAAATGCTGTTTCTATTTAATATCGGTGGTAATAAAAATAAAGCTGCTGTTTTACGAGGGGTGGCTTACATACCAAAGCTGTATGTATGTCATTCATTAATTGTGAGTGCTCCAAGTTGGCCACTTCAAGCGCTAATGTCTTTTTAGATCTCGTATCTGTGTTGGCCTACACACATTCCAGTTATATATTGTGTTTGTATTTGAAATCGAATTTTCATCGAATGTGGATAATATTGTGGTTTTGTTTATTT
Source organism: Contarinia nasturtii (assembly GCF_009176525.2). Lineage (NCBI taxonomy): Eukaryota > Metazoa > Arthropoda > Insecta > Diptera > Cecidomyiidae > Contarinia > Contarinia nasturtii. The sequence goes on along the minus strand of NW_022198340.1, from coordinate 2,546,289 downwards.
ATGTGTGGACAGTTTAAGTGAGCATGACTCCTCAATCAAGGCCAAATAAGAGTGATCCCATTTTATTTAGAGCTGAAAATCGTATATATAAATACTAAATTTAATCCATGATGGTTTTCTATATATATTCAGTCTGTTCGAGCTGCATTTCGTATAAAGTCAAACCAACTGGCCCCCGAATGGGAGAATCACCATTCTGAAGATGTTTAACTGTGACAAAACCGTTACGTTGTTTCCTTGAATAGAAATTACTTTTTCCACTCACTTTTCACTCGTTTTTATTATCGCTGCATCTTCAATTTATTCAACGTCGTTCGAATGTGATTCTCTCATTGGTTTGTGGAAACCAGTATGCTGTTTGTCGAAGAAGATTGTAAACGGTGACAATGTGTATAGAATTTATTTCAATGTCAAGTCGAACTCGTTTCGCTTATCATTTCGTCCAGACATCGCCCACTTTTTTTGTTATTTCTCATTCTTTGTTTTCTATTCTGGCAACACGTACGATGTGCGTTACACGATCTGATGTTTCAAAGAGACAGAATAACAAGAGAGTTTTTAAAATACAAAGTGCGTCTTGCATGCCATGTTCAAATACATAATCTGCGTTCAAATTGCATTTGACATAAATTTTCAATTTGATTATGGTTTAAGACACGAATATACATGAATTGAAAGCATGTTCACCGCATTGAATACGGTTTTAGGCATCGTCTAACCCATTCGCATCCACATCAATCAGATGTACGGGGTTGCCCATCAGAAATTTTGGATTCATTGCGATAGCATTCGACGTGGTGTGTGTTTTGCAATAAAATTGATTGAGGTCATAGGTTGATATGCTCCTGAACAAAAAAAGAATGTACATGTGCCAAACAAAAATCGACGTCGTAAACATCGGTTGCATGAGTCGTAAGTAAATCGAATCCTCGTTCTTCGTCTATCGATTAATCGGTGTTCATTGTGTCAAGCGAGATGAGATCGACGACCGCATATCTGAAATCTCAACATTTCAGAGAGCGAACGAGAGCCAACATGTTGGCGTGGCGCGTATTGGTTATAAGATCCAAAACGAATATCGAGGAGTGCAATTAATTGGGTGTGCGCACGAAAATCCAATTAGCAAGATGAGAATTTTTTTTCTAATAATGTGAAAACATCTCATTGCTGTGTAAAATTACGAGAACGAAGAAGAAAAAACTGTGAGAAAATCGCATTTGTATGGGGCAAAATAAAAAAAGCGCGCCCATCAATTTTAATTAAATGACACCCACCGCACATATACACATCAAGTCAGTCTCTGTGCAAATGGTGAAACAAAAATTAAAATTCCACCACCACTGCGTGAAAACACATCAGTATCCTGAGGTCACTTTAAATCCATTTAATAGAGAAAAAACTTGTTTGCTTCATTCGCTGGTTGTTTGTTTTTTGTTCAAGTATAGAGTACCATCGATGTAGAGAAAAAAACGCCACCCAACAACGAGATACACGAAATATACAGACAGCTGGATGCGTTTGAGTTGTTCGTGTTCACGTGATGTACATATACCAAATAGAGCTGAAATGAATTGAGGGTATCTCTCTGCGTGTTGGTGAAATGAGACGAGACTTTGGAAACTATTGAAGTTACCACAAGCATGGTTTGAATGAATAGAACACGTTGCGGTTCATTGTTAAAGAGAAGCGTGCACCAAAGTTGTAAAATAGATCGGAATTGCTCTACACCAATGGTTTTGAATTGATTTCAACATTTTTCCATCCACTATTGTGCATCGATTTTTTTTTGTTCTGCTACCTTTACGTTTGCTATTTAATGCAAAATAAGAAAAAATGCACCTCCGGTGAAATATGCCACAGATGCATTACTCAACCTGAATTCATAACATTGTCCGTGATGCTTGTTTTTCTGTACGCACGTGAGAGATTCACTCAAGCATTTGGGAAGTATTTCATCGATTTTTTTCCCTCGGTGCATTTCCATGGTTGCATGGTTATTTTTTTTTTTTTTTTTAATGACAATAAATGTTTTAACAAGAAATGTGTATATATGTATGAAATGCCAAATTTATGGCCACTGCAATAGTTGGGGTTTATGTTCGAATTGTAGTGGTGTTTATTATAAATAGAATGGGTTTCCAGTTATATTGCGGTTTTACAATTGCTTGCAGGAAATATTGATATTGTTCTCGCAAACTTTTTTTTCTACTCTCAAATCTGTTGACTGATGATGCCGGCGACATTGAATAGAATGGCTTTGGAAAAAATGAACTTTTTTAATTGCAAATGGATGAATGAGTCTCGTTACTCATACTCTGACCTCATATTTCATTTGTTGAAAATTGCGAATTGAAATCCACTGTTGAGCTTCAACAGCAATGCTTTTTTTAATTTATCGGATTCATGGATGAAAAATCATCGTTACTTTTTCGTTTCTCCTTCAGAAGGAAACGGAAAAAAAGCGAGCTCATTCATCTTTTTATCAAGCTTAAAGCACTTCCTTATCCAAAACATTATTATGAAAATCCAGAAGAGAAAAAAATGTCAAATCATATTAGGTTTATTATTTGAAAACAGTCATTTCTTCTTGCAGTGAATGGAGAGGTTTATATTGTCTGAAATCCATTTAAAATGCATAGGAATTCAAACACCACGTCAAGAAGTAGATATACCAATCTCGCGTGTCGCCTACAGAACTAACGAACAAAAACAGAAATTCAATCTGAATGAAATTTCGAAATGGATAGAAACGTTTTGTTTTCCTAATACTCTGCATCCGCTTCACATTCGGAAGACATTTCGTAAATTTCTCGTTCATGGCATGCAGAAAAGAAAGCAAAAGATTCTCTCTCAAAAGGAAGAGAGCGAGAAAGAGAGAAAGAGAAGCGAAAAAAGAGAAAAAAGGCGAATAAACAAGAAAAAACAGCGAATAATGGATGAGCAAAAAAGTGAATGAATGCGTGAACAAAATAATGGAAATGTGATACAATTGAATGCTTTATGTGTTGGCTTTATTTGTGAATGGCAACATGTACAATTTTATTTAGTAGCAAACTACCGCTTTTTCTATCTATTATTCAGACTGTTGTTGCACGAACCGGAGAAAACTCATTCAGTGCTGAATAATAATTAAATGGAGTTTTTTACGCTTTTGCATCGAACATACACACATAATGTTCCATTTTAATTTATGCAAGTCATTTTCCACCCTTAAAATCTAAATGAGATACGAACATGTTTACGGTCATAATAATGTAATCAAATACAATTAGAGTAGATTTTTTTGCTGAATTTGACATGCTTTTTTGTCAATTTCCACAATGCTTTTTTCTGCAATTATTTTCTGAATAATTTTCCTTTGTACTCGAACTGTGCATATAATGTGGTGTCATCCGATAAACTTCATTAAAAAGCTAAATGAGAATGTGTGTTTGATGCTAGGTTTGATGCACATCGGTGATATATCTGTCAACATTTAATTTCATTTAATGAATTGATGAATTTCCATTTAAAATAATCGATGTTAATTATTATGGTTTGCATATCACATTTAATTGAAAGGCTCTTTAAAGGTATAACTTAATTTGTCTGCGTCAATTTTATGTATTATGTAAAATCAATATCCCAATCAATTTGGTTATTTATCACAAAGACCTGTTTGAAATTCAATGAAAATAATTGAAATGTTGCAGAAAAAAATAAGTGATAAGCTTTTTTCGCACAGAAAATTCGAAATTCGGAGCACGTGTGTGGGTACTATATCAAACTGAATATATTCGCTGGCAACTGAGGTGGTGTATGCAATATTTTATTTCAAAGCTGCAAGCGACAGATGTCTTTTTTTGAATTTTTAATGCATTATGCTAATGTTGTCGCTTCCTTTTTTGCATCGGATTTACATGCATATAATTATATGTCTTCTGTGTACATCAAGTATTTTTACGGGCACTGATGCTGTATGGCTCGTAATGGAATCATTTTCAAATGATTTTGCGTTGCCTTTAATCTTCAATACAACGCCAAAACAAAAGAAATCCGTTTTTTGCTTTTGATTTTGAGATGATCTCAGACTCAATGTCCTCTATTCATAGAGAATTGCACGTAATTTCTGCGTTGAATGAGCAGAAGATGTGTGAGTATTTATTTTTTTTCTCAAATTTATTAAATTTATCTCTAACATGCTTCCAACTGTCTGTCTGATATACGTTCTTATTAATCGGATAAATGCATTAATACGTAGCATATCTATCTATTATTGGATTTGATGGTATATTTCCACATGATGCTTTTTGTGAGAGAAAAGCTTATTCCGTTGAACCAACAAATACTAATTGCAAGTATTCGGTTTGCACTTATGTATGTCTGGTAAACGGTTCGCCTCAATTTTGTGGCAATCACTGCAAATATAATACAAAAGCATTCAATCACTGCTTACTCAAACGTAAAGATCATCTATCGCAAAGTTTACTTATCAAATGTCTATATTCATGTTTTTCTGAAATTGAATCATTCAACATCTGAATCACTCAGGTTAGCGCTCCTCTGCTGATTTAAATATGAATGGAAATATGTAAATTTGTATTCCATTGGCGTTCTCAGATTATATCGACAAAAGAAAATATGCAAATATTTTCCGGTCCATTGCGGTAATCTTCGATTTTCATGAAACCTGATGCGAAAAAAATGACGAACGACTACAATTGGCTTAACGAGTCATTAGTCTTTTTGACGTTACGATTGACTTATTGGTCAGTTTGTGCATCGCCAATGATGATGGTTCATTAAAGATAATATCTACCAATGCGGTATTCTACATAACACGTAATATGACTTACACAAAGACATCAGCAGCACATTTGCTGTTTTCAAAATTTAATTAAAATTAATTAGTGCCTGAAGCAGTATACTAAGTAGTTACAGCTTACAGCAAGCACCTAACGAGCTCCGAATTGCAAATGAAACTGTAAATCGATAGAAATGACGGCGACGTAAGCATTCAAAATGTTTGTGAAAACATAGACAACACTCTGTCTCTCTCAATTGTTGACTCAATTCAACAAAGTAAAATGTCGTCAAAATCGATTTTCAGATGAGTGCTTGCAGCACGATATACACAGCTACGTATGCGAACATTAACTTGTTAAAGATGTCTCTAATGAAATTTTATGGGCGTTTTGTTGGTCTCGAACTATTCATGCAGAAATTATATAGCTGCGATAAGAGCTAAGATTTATATGAATAAAAGTCTTTGTCGCGCGCGCTACATGGTCCGCGCAAGAAGATCGAATGATGACATTCGCATGCATTGCAACTGACACAAAACGCTCGAAAAATGAACAAATCGCTTCTGTCAGCACTAAGAAGACGGGCAGACGGCGACCTGTAAAAAAACTTTCAACTTGAATTATGTTCGTTCAACGAACGAACATTACAAAACTTGTCATACGATGGATCAACATTTGAATGTGTAATTTTTCAAACTCAGCGGACTGATTAAATGGCATACTTAGATTTCGTTTTTTTTTCGTCCCGAAACGGATGACTTGCATAAATGCAAATAGAAAGAGAAATGTTCACCGCTGCGACGAAGACAATTGTGTATGTTTTAAGTTCATGAAGTTTTTGCCAAAATTGAACATGCTCTTCAACAATATGAAAATCGGTTGGTGAGCAGCGATTCGTTTGTAACAAAAAAAGCACACCGAACCGTCATCGGATGTGCTTAGTGTTGATGTGAATCCATAAGTACATGGAACTCGAGTAGCGTTCATGATATAACATTATATTGTCATGTAGACCCATAAAAAAGCAGAGAGAAAAAATGTTTTTTTAGAATCGCATATCATTCATATGCTTGTCACAAGGTATTAGATTCCTTTGCTTGTTCAGCGGATACACGAATTTTTTGGCGAAAATAAAATGCGTTTAAAAATGATACCGATGCATAGATGAACGGGTGTTAGAGCTATCCAAAAGATCCAAAAGTAAGCAAATTTTCAGTTCTATTGAAATGAGAAAATAGACATGTTTTCTGTGCACATTACGTGCTCGTTCATATGCAGTCTTTGGTACATGTTTTCAATTTTCGCCAAATCGATAATAGACGATGTCTGTATCCGTTTTTTTGTGGTAATAAAGATACATACAAGACAAATTCGAATGAATGCCAACCCAATTCAAGTTTATTTCCTCTTTATCATGCTCATTTCAATGTGAACCCACAAAATTACACCATTTACCAAGTTTTCGACCAATATTTGTTTTATCGATACTGCTCACACATACAAAACACTTCGATGCCGGCTACCAAATCCAATGCAAACACCGCAATTTCTCCAATAGCTAATTTAATTTGCTACTTTGATTGATTATATTTTCATGTTTTTACTCTGCCCTTTTTCTCACACACTTTCTCTCTCTATCTCTTCTCAATCTTTCTCTCTGTCACTCACTCTCCATTTTTTTGTTGTTGTTGTCGAGTTTATATTGCCCTATTATTTGCTCTAAGCATAAATTGAACGGTCAGTTGACGTCAATTCTATGGCAATTCGGTTCCGTTAAAACTTTTGGCGCATAAAATGTTGATAATAAATTTGATATATTGGATGATTGCAAAAAAGATCATGTACATAAATTTTCCCGCGTAATTTTCTAGCTAAGTGAAATATATAGTGGATGCTATGCAATGTCTGCACCATATATATATATGTCGACATAATTTATGATCTTCGTGAATTTTATGAATCACAATCGATGATGATTTGTGTTATTATTACTCGGTGATTTGAAAATGATGATGAAACGATTTCAACAGCATTTTACGGCGCTTCAATAAAGTTTTCATGCATTTTTTAGCTTATCAAAAGGCACCAGCAACAAAAAAATTCATTAAATAATCATAAGCCATATTTTAGCTCCGCCCCAACATTACATCGATTAGTATTCGGAGGGAAAATCGAAAGCTGGAAACAATATACGAACTTTTTTTTCGATATAAAATGGATTAAATTCAATAAACATTAGTAGCGCCCTTCATACAATATTCTATATAAACATTATGTAGCTTTAAACGAAGAAAAAAACCTGAAAAAAAAAACAAAAAAATTAGATTTTTTCAATCATCCAGAAAATTGAATTATGGACCAAAATGTAGAGAGTTAGTTTTTTTGGATTAAGTAAAAAGCAAGCGAAAAGTTCTCTAAATTCTTTTACCGCAAACAATATTCTATGCATTTTGAATGCGTGCTATGATTCGGTGTAGTTATACACACATTGCGATCAAAGAATTTAGGGAATTTGACCATTAAATACTGTGAATAAATTTGCACAAAAAAAACATTAACTGGAATTTTGAATTCCATATCGAAACACTGTAATAGTTGTATGTTTTTTAGAAGTAGATGATGTTGTACAAAAAAAAATCTTTCCTTCATATAATCTATTTAGCAAAAAAAATATGTAATATTAGTTTTTCCTTTAAAACTGTTGTATGGTGCTCCAATTACCATTTACATTCTGATTTGGTTTATAAACTTTACTAAAGTGCACATAAATTCTCAACTCATTTACCATAGATATATTTCATTCGGTCAACATTTTGGTGCCAAAAATATGTAGTGTTTCTACATTAGATTCATTCGGAGTGTAGCCAAAAATTTCAAACATTCATTTTTACACGCAAATTTAATCGGCATTCTTCGGTGGAATCTGTTTTTTATTTAGTTCAACGCATTCATTTGGAATCCATTCACTTCGAGCCATTTAAGACTTTGTTGTTTTAACTATAAGATAATAATTAACAAATCAAAAGAAAATTATATTTTGGTTTTTAATGACATAATTTTGTTAATGGAATGAATGATAATAAATTAGTTGAATCAACTATGTGACCAAAAATCAAATAACTTTCTTTTCTTCATCTTCTTTCGTTCTTTCGTTCAAGTTGTTTGCTCAGTTTGTCAGAAAATGAGTTAAAAATCATTGAAAGACACACACTCAAGGGCCTACCGAGAAGAAAAAACTTGTGTATTTCCAAATATAAAGTTTTTGCGAAGATCGACCCAAGGGAATACGAGTGCGGTTGTGTCGTATACATTGCGAAAGAGTGTAACGTAGTCCCGACGGGAGTGTTTTCCTTCACATTTCGCAATATTCAATTTAGTTCAATGCTTGTGTAAATTTATGGTGAATTTGCATCAAAAACTGTTACCATATTTATCAGATTACAATCACCAAATGGAGATAAATTTTCATTTTGCAATGCCGTTAAGCAAACGTATTTTTTACATCAACAAATACACCACGAATGATTTTGTCAGTGCGCATCGCGGTCAAAAACCATTGCTGGATGCTTTTAGTGAGTGCACAACCCACACAAATACCATGCTGAGCTTCTTTTCCCCATGCAACGTTGACAGTGACAGTGACGTTTATGTTTTGTGCAGGGTTCGACTCATGTGAAACTGAGCTTAGTTTATTTTTAGTTCTGTTTACTTTATGAGTTCGATTTTTATTTGAAAACGTTTATTTAGTTTGAATATGAGACCGTTTATTGTGATCAGACAATTTGAGAGTGACGACACGATTGCACGCAAGGATTTAATCAGACAATATGTAATGTCATTTGCTTTCGACGCTTTTACATCTTGCTTATTTAGAGAGGTACCTATATTAACCAATCTGAAATTCCATCGGCAATTAATGAAATGGGTGTGTTGTTACGAATTTTTTGTTAGATCTTTCTGCAATTGGTTGTTCTTGTAGCGGCCGTGATGTTCATTTTCTTCAATTTTCCATTGATCATTTGCGCATCGTCAATACCATTCGTTATCATTTTTATCTACATCTCGGTATATGGAGCCTATTTGACAAAAGCCATCGAGTTATCACATGTGAGTATTTACGACATTTTATATTGTTCAAAACCCCGAATTACTATTGTTTGAATTTAAAGGATCCAATAACGTCGTGCTGGATTGCAGAAGCATATGAACCATATTTGATGTCGTTATCGTTCAATAACGATTCTCTGGAATATGACATTGTTCCTGAAAGTCGTTTACAATCAACTGACTTCGAATTGAATCGCATGAAACGGACACTGATTGGGACAATTTCAATCGAATCACATCGGTCGTTACACGGTGCTGGATGGTTGAGTCATTTTGCAATTTCTTCGAAATTCAATTTTGATAAAGTGGCAGAACCACTCATACATCGCACGCTTAAGCATGCAATCGAACAGCAATTTTATTCAGTGGAAATGGTTACGACGGAATGTCAAAGTCAATTACGTGAAGTTTTGCTAAAAATTGGCTTTGATATGAAACAAATTTATCACCAATACATTCTCGCCAATAATAATCTTAGAATTATGAAATCACAGATGGGCATCGATCTAAACACATGGACAAAATCAAAAAATAAATAAATCTTAGGGCTAATTACACAAATCACACGGATTGTTCCATACAGATAATTGTATTTTGATAGATATTTTTATAGAGACAATTCTAATGATGTTATTTGAAGAATTATGTTAAATATTTGAAGACAATGAATAAATGAATGATATATTTTCACTCCGAAGAGTTACATCTTTTTTTGACATTTGAACACAACTCCAGCCAATCATACTACAACAAAACCTTGGAGCTAGTCATTTTTAGTCAACCATTATTTGCCGACAACAACCAGGACAGCCCTTTGAAGGTAACCGACACCGATGATAAGAAAAAGAACGGTCCATCGTAAATTGTGATTCGAATTCCAATGAAACCGCCGGCAAGAACAAGAAAAACTCCTGAATAGTTAATCATGCCTCCGAATTTATCATCGGTAGAAATGGTAAGTTGGGATTATTTTTTGCATGGCAAAAAATTGGTTTTGTGAAGAAACATGGTTATAAAAAATACTTTTTTTAGATAATATTTCTCCAAACAAGGAATGTGAATGAGCTGCCGGAGCGCAGAGGTTAAAAAAATTTAAATTAAAAATATCATGATTTTTGATATTTTTCACCTTTTAATATTTTGCTCTTCAGATCCCTCTTTCTCACATATTTATATCTATGAGAAACTGTCGCTGCTATTTGAATAGTTTCCAAGTGACCGTTGTTCTTTAAACAAGAAAACAAACCATTTTGAAGAATAATTTTTATGTCAGGTATAACGAAAATAACCGAATGCCATTCAAAGTCAAAGAAAAATGTATAAACCGAAAGTGTTTGTTTTCGTCATTTGAATACGGTCGGTATCTTTTTCTATTTAGCATCAGCGTTTCTGTTGACACCACTACATTGACACAATTCAAAATGTGTAAAAGCAACAAAGCATAGCGTCAAATGTGTATCTGTCTTCCAGTGTGTATACGTGGAGCAACTCAGTAAGGCACACAATACAGCTCAACAAACACATCATTTGCTTTTTACAGTGCGGGCAAATCAGAACAACATTTTTAAAGTAAATCGTCGTAACTCAATTCATAATAAATTAACATTGTGATAAGAAATTTAAAAAAAAAGTTGACAACAAATCGTGCTTCAAAACTGTCACGTCCCATGAATGTGTGTTGTTATAACTTTATGTGAATGTTAAAGACGAGAAGTTCTTTTTAAAATAAGAAACCTTACTACTGTCAGGAATATTCTTGTATTTTTACCATTTAAAAATATAGGACAAACTCATCAGGGTAAGAACTGATAACCACCTTTGTACAAAGACAAAATAGTTCAGTTTAAATCAAAGTTCATACAAAAAAGGAAAAAAAGGAAGAAATTGATGACACATTAATATGTGCAAGAACAATTGAAAGTGAAAAGTGGCTACGTTTGTGTGTGAGAAGAGAGAATGGAAAACGATGGGATGATGGATAAAATTATATGAAAAAAGTGGCATAGAATCAAAATTGAGCTCTTCCTTTTTATATGGTCATGCGCAGATAATACAGATATCCACGTTTTATATGTGCCAAAAACAGGTGTTTAAGAAACAATTCCATACTTCCAACAGCAATGCAGCATTTTTATATGAATAGTTGATTGAATGAAATCAAAGTTCAAAAAAGTCGCATTTTTTCGAAATTTAAAAATTCGGTTCATACCGATGATACCTATATAATACGCGTGACTAAAAAAAATGACAAAAAAAGCATTTAAAAATAGATCATATTATTGTGGGATTGACAAACACCAAACTCACGCATAAATATTGAACGGTTTATCGCTTTAAAAAATATATATATTTATTTTCACAATTTTAACAAGTGAAATAAGGCGTAAATTGGTGATTTTCAATGAGATTACAAAATCAATTCAGTGCAAAATCCGAGTGGAAAATCATAAATAGGCATTTCGATGTCAACTCTTATGACGACTCTAACGACTATCACACCAATGATCTAAAAAAAAACATGAAAATGTATTCGTTTCTGCTGCACACAGTCCGGCATTTGTTTGATTTTATAAAATAAAATAACTAAAGAGAAGCATCAAATGCCGTGGAGATAAGAAGATTCACGTTGAATGATTATCATATAGCATACACTATACAAAAGATTAAATGACACATAATATAGCATAACTATATTTTGGATGTATTGTGACTTTAATCAGGTTCGCCGAATTATTCAATAAAAAAACGAGCTATGTTGTATGAATTTCAAATTTCAATAGACACACGCGCTTGTGTGTTGCGACGTTCTGTTGCTAATTCAAACAAACAAGAAGATGAAGAACATAACAAAAATATCATCTCAAATAGGAGCCACTGTCACTGAGCTATTTTATTTGTGTTAAATAGTAAATGATTTGTTTTTCGTTCTAGTTGAAAATGCGTCTCATTAGTTTGTAGTTCAATTTATGAATTAAACTCGAGGCAAAAACGTGCCTATCTAACTATTCGACATCAAAGGCATCAAAATTGATAACAAGTGATGAAGATATGCTCTCTGTCACATACGTGAATTGTGATAAAGTCCGACTGGACGGCATTCAAAATATAAAGTGATAAATAAGGTCGCTGTCAAATTGATTTTATTGAACATTTGTTTCCTGCGTTCAAAATCCAAGTAATCAGTGAATTACAGGGGGTCGAAAATCAGCCATTATCGCACCGGTTCAAGTTTGTCAATAAGTGTGATAAGAGAAAGTCAATAAAAACAACTGAAAAAGAATCTAAACACATTTGTAATTCCTGTTTTTCGGTTAATACGACTATTTATTCAAATTGAATAAATGTTTGCATTTCAATGCGCTACGATTTACATATTGCATTGCAAATAGAAACTTTACTAGAGTATATATAGAGCTATTGTTTTTGTTACCATTCGATGTGAAACCTATTTAACATTTTACTTTTTTTGTGGTATTTTTAGGTCAAAACAATCCAATACGATTAAGTAACGAAGCAGACCAAAAACTAAATTAAACAAACATGAGCTTACCAAGTGGCGTTGATTTAACCAAACCAAAATTCGATCAAAGCACATATGTGAATCGTGCAAAGCATTTCTTTCTACTGACAAACCCATTGAATTTATTGGCGAGCGAAAAGGATTTAGATGATGCGAAACGTGTCATTTCGGAGTACAAAGCTGGAAAAACGGAGATTGAAGGATGCAAAAGTGTGGACGATTTATGGCGTGCCAAGTATTTGTACGATTCTGCCTTTCATCCTGACACCGGAGAGAAAATGATTATGGTTGGCCGTATGTCGGCACAAGTGCCAATGAACACCGCCATCACTGGAGGTATATTAATTTATTTCTTTTTTTTCGCGAAATATTCTTTTTCTTCCGAGTGTCCGCATTAATTCCATAAAATTTTTCAAAAAAAAAGCGTCATTTACAAGAAAAGTACCCGAACCTAAACGGTGTCTATAACAGATCTGCCACTAAAAATGACTTTTTTTCACAAAATATTTTCAGCTATGCTTACATTTTACAAGTCAACACCAGCCGTCATCTTCTGGCAGTGGCTCAATCAGTCTTTTAACGCGCTTGTAAATTTTACAAATCGATCTGGTTCTTCTCCTATTGATACAAAGTGAGTGGATTGGTTTGTTTTTAATTCAACGGATTTAAATGATTTTCTTCATTACAGCCAACTTCTGACGTCATACGTAATGGCAACTGGTGGCGCTCTTACTACTGCTCTATCATTAAATCGACTAACAAAGAAAATGAATCCATTAGTCGGACGTTTGGTGCCCGTGGTCGCTGTTGCAGCTGCCAATTGCATTAACATTCCAATGATGAGAATTCAGTAAGATTTCTTTTTATTTTAGAAAACAATAATCTGATTTGACGAATTTTATCGTTTTTTATTTTACAAATTTACGCTTATATTTTCAGAGAATTGAAGAATGGAATTTCTCTGGTTGATGACCAATATAGAAGTTTGAATATTGCCTCAAAGACAGCTGCCTACCAAGGAATTAGCGCTGTAATTGTAAGCCGTATTTTAATGGCTATGCCTGGAATGGGTTCGTACAATTCAATATTTTTTGTTAAACTGCCCACAAGTAAAACGATGACCAATGAATGAATTGTTTTTTTTTCCACAGTAATAACACCAGTAGTTGTTCAACAATTGGCGAACAAAGGTGTCTTCCAAAAGTATCCAAAGGCAAATGCGCCTGTTCAAATGGCATTAGTGGGTTTTATTTTGATCTTTGCCACTCCATTGGGATGTGCTTTCTTTAGCCAAATGGCTAGCATTAAGGTAATAACAATTCTTCCGTTAATGAAATAATTCTTATGAAAAACTGAGTTTCTAATACCGTCTAAAAATGTTTATATTTCAAGGTTGACGATCTGGAGCCTGACGTAAAGGCTGTGGTGAAAAAGCAAAAACCAGACCTTGAAGTGGCCTGGTACAATAAGGGCTTGTAAACATTTCAGAAGTATATTCTGAATCATGTACTGAAAATGTACGATATTTTAATAATGACGCGACTATAAATATTATTATATCCAAAGTCAAGTGATAAATGAAAGCATTTCAATGGCCATAATATGACAGTAAATCACGACAAAATAGTCTTATTTAGTTTTCCAATAATTTATTGCAGAATATGTTGTTGATTTGTGTGAAACAAGTTAAAAACAAAATGAACAAATCAAAAACAAAAATTATAACTCTGACCTGGACTCTATTTTTCATGCAATGCAGCATAAATAAAGAAGCATCAAATGTGTCTTGTTAATAAAAACGACTTCGTTTTATTCTTTCTTTTTGGTCTTCTTATTTATTCTAATAAAAAATGAGTAGTTTACAAAAGGCTTTGCATTTCATGCATAAATTGCATGTAGGCGTCGTCTTTTGTAGTTCCCTTATTTGCAGCGGCTTCAGCTTGCTGTTGTCGACTATATTCACTAACGAATGCCTTGGGCTTTTGAATCTTTTTATCTTCACGTTTCACCCGCAGCGCCGATGGAACGAACCGCGTGACGTCCGCACTGAGATTTCGAATTTGTGGTTTTGCAGTAATAGTCGTCATGCCTTTGGTGTCCTTTGGCGGTTGTTGCATCATATTCTGCATTAAAAAAGAAATGAACAAGAAAATTAAAGTCAAAACATATAGTAACTAATGAGAATCCTAATTTGAATACGCTTTTGAACAGTTAACAAATGAAAACGTACCGGTTGTTGTTGTGGTGGTGGCTGTTGTTGTTGTTGTGGATGCTGTGGACCAAATTTATTATGATGTGGATGCATTAATCTATTTGGTGGAGCCCCAGGTGGAGGTCCCGGTGGCATTCGGAAGCGTGTCATCATATTTGGACCAGCTGAAAAAACAAAAACAAAATATTGATTATTGATATGATTGGTAAGAGATTAGAGCAATTCGGTGTCTTACCAGGTGGCATACGCATTCCAAGCGATTGTAATCCAGGACGCATCGGAGGCGGTCGAAACATCATTTGAGGCATACCCATTGGTGGTGGTGGAGGTCTTGGCATTTTATGTAGCATTGGTGGAGGCATTGCTGGTGGTGCTGGTACGGCTGATAGATTTGGAATAGCGGCTGGATTATCTTTTCTCTCTGTATTACTTTCATCATCTGGTTTTCTCTCCGGTTTACTTGCATTCGATTCACTCGCGTTTCTCGATTGTCGATCATCCGATTGACTATTCACATTTTCTAGTTCTTTCATAAAATCGTCGTACTTCTGATTCTGACCGGCCATTGCTAACATACGTTGTTGAATGTTTGTTGTTGGTTTCGGTACATCAACATCATTTTCACTTTCACTATCTTGATCATCCGATCGGCTTGAGCTTCGCTCCGACGAATAACGTTTGTATCTCTTGGACACTGGCGATCTTCGCCCTCGATCACTGTCATCACTCTCATATTCCGAATCTAAATCGCGCATTAAAAGTAAATCAGGCGGTGGACCGGAAGGACATCCTGGTGGATCTTTTCGCTTTTTTTCACTTGCTGCTTTTTTCTCTTCGGCCACAGCTTTTTGATGCGCAGCAATGGCATTTTGTATACTCGGCGGAATAGGCACACCACCGGGCGGTATTTGTGGATTGAATGTTGGTGGCATCGGCACCGATCCAAATGGAGCCTGTGGCTGTGTTGTTGCTGGTGCCGGTGACTTTTCACACATATCTGGCAAGGGAATATCTTCGATTTGAACCGTTTGTGCCGTTCGAACACTCTCAAAATACTGCACTCGCTTATTACGACGACGCTCATATTCCACCTCTTTACGCTTAAGCTCCGACCAAAGTTCTGGATCATCATTATGCTAATGGTAAAACAACAAATATATTTAACTTCTATTTCATAAGTTTTGTTAACAAAGTAAAACTTACATATAATCTCATAACCCGGTCGAATGTTTCCTTCAACTTTTTTCGCTTCTCACGCAATACTTTTTCATTAAGGGGCGATGGCTGTAACACATTGTATTCTGAAATGTAAAAAAAAGAATCGAATGTTTAATTCAACCGGTTATTGTGTATGAATAATAATTAGATTTACTAACCCATTTCATCGATTTTTTCCATCTCCTCAATCAATTGTGCTGGATCTTTTCCTTTAAGCACTGCCGCTCTAACCATTTGACGTTGTTTTTTATTCTTTTTCAGTTCTTTTTTGCGGGCCTCTTTTCGGGCCTGATCCGTTGGATTCATATATTTACCACTCTTAGTGGTATTTATTGAACGGCGACCCATTTTGAAACGATTTCAAACGACCGTCCTTTTAAAATGAAAATTTTTCCTTTGGGAAACAAGTACCAATATTTCTCTGATGTACACAGCTAGAATCGCTATCTGTCACTGTTCATGGTACAGATAAAATGTCATGTTTGATACGTTGTGAATGGGTTTTCGATAGGGATGCACATTAACTGTGTGCTCATTAACAAAATGCTTTATAAACATACCGGCGGCGGCTTAGATTTAGATTATATTGTCATGGAAATTAAGCAGTTTTTCGGTATTTCAACTCATAATTTGGCCACATTGCATATGAAACATTGCCTAAACTTGTTAAAATCTGGTTAATAACTAATTTTGATTGTTTTATTGGAGATTCATGTCAAAGGTCTATTGTTGTACAAGTACCGCCATCTATGTGTTGGTTATTGTACTGAGCGAGTTATTCAATAGTTTTTTTCTGTTTTGTTTGAAGAAGTAATTAAACATGCTTAAACATTTTTTTCCTTTATTTTTTTTTTTTCGAAAAATTCTCGCCACTTTTTAATTAGAGTATATAGTTTGATATGGTTCGTAGACATGTAATTTGTGTTGTTATTCCAATTCGGTTTTCCAATTGATTTTTCCCGAGTTGAGTTCTAAATATTTAAATTACATCATATCATTGGAATAATTTATTGATTAATCATGTGAATAAATTGTGGACGTCTAATTATAGACAAGATTACAATTTGTTTACTCTGTTTCGTGCATTACGTAAACATCATGTAAATATTACTATCAAAAATAAACAATGTTTTGATTGTACGGTATCGAATGATATGAAGTTGTATATATCGGAATGTCAGAAAGGTCTTTTTGTATTGCCATCTATTGACACTACCAATACTGTTGCAATCCAAGGTCTACGGCATAAATATTGCACAAAAGAAATAAAAGGCCTATTTTCAGATGACGAAAATATAAACATGAAAATGGCTGCATAATAAATAATAATAGACAGCAGAACCTTGAGAATGGACACAATTTAATATCAAAATAAAATCCAAAGTTAATTCCTCCAAAGGAAAGTGGTTTATCATAAGTTGTACAATCGATTAATCTAAATTTACGTGAATAAAACCGAGTCAAATGGAAAAATTGCGTTTGGTTGAAGTTTTGTAGTTTGTGCAAGAGTGCAAAAAGTTGACTGGGACGACTGAGTTTGTTCGCAAACAAAGAGTGTCGAATAACTTGTTACGATAAAACAGTGTATGATCTCAAAGTAAGTTTGCGAATAAAAAAAAAAGTGCATAGAAGACAATTGGAAATTGCCAAAAAGACAAATTAGACTGAAGTACCGAATAATAAGTGTAATGTGTTTACGGCTAAAATCGAAAGATTGTATACATCTCACGGTGAAAAAAGGAATTTCAGTACATCCAACCACAATGTTTAGAATATCTGTGTTTAATCCAACGGGCTGTATTGCCTCAAATGCCCCATGCCTTTGCTGCGGCAAATAAATTGAGTACATCATCTCATTGAAGAATAAGACAAACCAAAATAAAAATATACTATATTAGTATTTCGAATTGTATTGAGTCCGAGAAAAATACAATCGATAAAGTAGCTAGTCTGAAAGTCAATCAGAAAAAAGAAGAGAAAAAAAAAAGCGATAACGATTGCTAGCAAAGCATAAACGGTAACCGAGTAAAAACAAAAATATAAACTGATTTGATACAAAATCGAGCGTTAAGAGAAAAGGGAACGCATAGAGCTATTGCGCATTTGACAACAAAGATTTTTTGCTAAAAATACCGCGATTGGACCCATTCTAGTGAATATCTAAAAATACGAATCAGCCTGTGCGAATAATATATGGTGAGCGAAAAATCGCGCAAACAAAACAAAACCTTGGAATCAGCTACATAAACATAAACAAAGAGGAAAATTAAGGAGGAAACATTTTGCGCACAACAATCCTCAAAATCTCAATAAAAATGAAGTTGTTGGAAAATTCAAAATTTGAAGCCATCAACAATGCATTGTCAATTAAGACGGGAGATAGTGCGGTTATTGGACGCATTGAAAGTTATTCATGCAAAATGGCTGGCACAGACAAAGCGCTGTACAAACGATTCACCAGCGAAACCAATGCAAATGACTTACAGGCACTATCGCCGCCGGTTGGATTTATGGATATGTCACCGAACATTGGACGCGGTAGTAATTCCGGTGATGAAAATACCGTCCTATGCGACACCATATCGCGCAAATCTCTATTTTATCTAATTGGAACGCTCAATGCGGCATTCGAACCAGACTATGATTTTTCCGATGCAAAGGTACATTCATTTAAAAAAAAAATGTAGTCATGACATCGACTTTTCCATTCAATTAAATGTTTAGCATTTTCTAAACACGTTCTCCAATTTCCATTGAATAAAAATGCAATTGTTTATTTGTTTTTCTTCACTAATTTTAGAGTCATGAATTCAGCAAGGAGCCGTCGATACAATGGGTTATGAACTCGGTGCATTCAAATTTATCGGCCATTGCTGGCGAACAATTCTCTGCATTGCGGCAAGCACTCTGGACCGCAATCAACGACGAAATCAATTTGAACGAGTGTGATATTTACAGCTATAATCCGGATTTTAATTCGGATCCGTATGGTGAACCGGGCTGCCTATGGTCGTTCAACTACTTTTTTTACAACAAGAAACTCAAACGTATCGTATTTTTTACATGCAGAGCAATTAAGTAAGTGCACACTTTTGAAATATACTGAATTTTCGTAATGCTAATGCGATGAATTTCAACGGTTCAGTTCAGTTCAAATGGACGCTTCAGACTCATCAGTAATTGGCCTTGAATTCGCAATGGAAGAAGGTGGAATGATTTAAACAGCAAACTCATTCTTTTACTGAAAAAGTTGGTACGTGACTTGCATTCGATTCGCATTTTTTTCTGCTTTTCTGTTTATTCAATCTTATTCAATCATTTTATTTCAATTTTAGAATTTCGCAAAAGATCTTCATACACTGTGTATGATACACACAGCAGCAGCAACAACAACAACCAATTTTGCTGGATTTTTACACTCATACATATTCTTACATTTTAATCCACGATTCATTGAATATTATTAAACATGGATAAACATAATAATAAGGAGCTGTCATCGTTGCGAGCTCGATAGTTTCACCGCCCGGCGATCTGTTTTGGGACACGGTTGACACATCACGTACAACCGATTTCAACGAATCAATTACTATGAATGCAGCAGAGCTGGTGCAATTGTTTTGTGAAACTATCGAGCTCGCAATATTAAAAACTAGTTTATGGATGAATTACACTTTGAATGTATAAGTGATATGGTAAACAAACTAACAAAACACAACAAAAAACAACACACTTAAATGTAGTGATAGTGCTTTCTTGAAATGCATTCAAAAAATATTCAAAATTCGAATTTATGTTTGGATAGACGCCAGTTAAATTTATTAGAGGTGCGGTAGCTTCGATAGGTTTTCAGACATCGTACATCAAATTCAAAAAAAAAAAAAAAAAAATTGAAACACACATATAAACATATGCAAAAAAATTTAAATATGAATTATATAATCATCATTGATCGTACTTATAAGATATTTTATTCATTCATTCTTTTTTATTGTTTAGACAAAGACGAATAAAAACTGATAAACTTTTCACTTTAATTTGAACTTTATTTATGAGTTTTCAAATATATCGTTCGATAGTACCAGACCGGTTCGATACATTATGTGTAAAATATAAAAAAATGTCTGAAAAAAGTTTTATGAGAACTTTTGGAGACTCTTCAATGAAATTGACGTATTTTATGTGAGAAGTGGTCTGAGTACAGGTGTTAACACTGCAAGAGACCATGTAAGCCGAAGGAGTTTGCGAACTAATGTCAATGACAATAATTGCATTTCGGATGACATCGAAACCCATCAACACCACTGAAAAAAAAGTATGGTTTAAAATAAAGCACTCATTGTTCATTATTAAATATTGTTTACCATTTACATCCACCTGATGTATCACCCTTTCCACCTTAAAAAAATGAAGAATTTGATTGAAAATAAGAACATTTATCGAGTGTAATTTATTTTAAATAACTAACCCGGTCCCCATCGATACGACCGAGTGATCCAACATATTTCCGTTTTGCACATCGAACATTTTAGCCAATCGCAACCCCATTTTTTCATCAAAACAATCTGAAAGCGAATATTCCCATTAAAATCTCTTTTGAAAATTCCTGCCTTATATCGGTATGTCGGCGTATCGTTTACCTTACAAGCTGGACAATTCATTGCTTCCCCCTTCTCAATCATTTCCTGTAGCATTGCGTGCGTTGTGGCATTCTCCGGATTGCTTTCCACATTATTTTCCATCATATTTTGGTATTGCTTACAATCGAGACCGTCATGAATAACCCTACAGGTCAGGCAATTCTCCAATCGACATATCGGACACTTGAATGCATTAACATCGTCTTCATAAATGCACCATCCTTTACAGTCCGGTGTTTTGCAATGGAACGAATTTTCAATTTGATTTTCCGCAATTCGCAGAGACTTTGCCAAATGCTCATCGTATTCGCTTTTCGAGAGCAGAGCTTTGATTTCACGATCTTGTAACAAGCAATCGCATGAATACTGATTATCGATGAATGGGCATTTAACTTCGGCATCGTCGCTATAAATAATTGTATTACGTATGCAGTCTTTGCAAAATGTATGCAGGCAATTCCTTAAAATAACACCTTCAAACGGCTCATAATCAACGAAACAAACCGGGCATTCAAATACGCTTGTATTTGTTGTCAAATCCATTGAATCGTCCAACGATAAAAGTTCAATGTACTGAGTGATTGGTTCGCTTTTTTTCGTAATTTCTATCATTGAGTCAAGTTCCTTATCAGCAACACTTTTTAAACTGGACGGTTTGGTATGCGTGATTGGTATTTTCACTGGTTTTGCTGGTTTTTCATTTAATATTTTTTGTATATCTGGATTGACGCGCGGATTATAATTATACACACCACGATATTTAACTTTGTTCCCATTCTGTGGTAGTGCATCCTGCGGTGGAAGTCTTTCTATCAAATATCTATTCAACGTAACATGCTCTATCAAAAATTTCTCCCCATTTTTTCCAGCATTCACGTCAAGTTGTGTATTCGTTCCATTTTTATCCTTTTCTTTATTCACTTTTTCAACTCTTTTTTCATCCGGCTTGACATTTTTCATTTCATTTTTTAATAGTTCCGAATCTTCAGTTTGTACAATGACCGACTTTCCTTCAGTTTTTGCATGTGCTTGAACTGAATAAAAAAATAAATAATTGCATTTCATACATTTCTGATTTTGACACATTTAATAAGTTAAAACAAAAATTGGCACCCACCAACGACATTTTCTGTATTTATGTACAGAGAAGATTGATTCGTGACACCGTACTGGGCTAGCTTTTGTTCGCCATTTTTCAACAGTAAACCGTTGAAGTAAATTTTTGGATTTTTACACGCCATCAATTTATCGAAAATGTAAGTTTTGAATTCATCCAGAGTCATATCGTGTTTTATCTTCACTTCAATTGCATTGTTGAAATTGATGTATAAGTTAAGCCTAGAAAAAAAATTGGCAAAAAAAAAAGAAAAAAATCATTTGTGTAAAGCATGTGGGCAAAACGTGCAAGCCACTTACAAAATATTATTGTCAATGCCAGTTTTAAATGAATTTTTCGTTGCAGTTATGTGACTTTTGCGTTTTTCGTTTGTATCGTGCTTCAAGTGTTTCCGTGTATTCGCAAGGGACACTTCATCACAGTAAGTTTGAATATTTTCAACAAGTTCCTTACATTTGGCCATGCTATCAGTGTTCTCGATTTTTCTAATTGGTTTTGCTTCGTTGGCATTTGTCTTGAAATCATTTGCCATTGTCGAACATTCACCGGATACATGTTTACGGACGGACGGAAGATTATAGTCTTTTTGGTTGTCATATTTCAATAAGCCATTTCGTCGAATCGTTGGCTTATTTATTGTGGCGATTTTAGTGGCGGCTGTATCATTTTTCACATTATTATCATTATCATCATCATCATCTGTTCGGTGCTCGATGATTTTTTCTGGGAATTTTTTCTGTGCCAATGCCCGATTATTCATCGCTCGAATAACGGCACGAATACGTTCTTTTTCTATTTCCAAAGCTTCGGGTGATATATTTTGATCGCCATACTTAAATAAACACAAGCTATTCCGTTTGTTTGGCAATTGTTTTGATGACGATGCACTTTTTATGTCCACATTCATTGAATTTCGGTTAAGTATTTTATCGCCATCATTATTTGGTTTGATTATTTTCGGTCGCAACATGACCGAGCTCATCAAATTTTTTCCATTCATTCGAACCGAATCATTATCAACATTCGTTGCAAATGACATTTGTATATTCGAAATTGTCGGCGTATTATACGGTTTTATACGTTCACATGCATCACAAACAATCTTCCAGAATGGATTTTGCAATGTACAATAGTTACATATCCAAATTTGATATTCATTTCGTTGTTGTCGCGCAAAAAGCTCATTGTTGAATATATCATGCCGTCTATTTGAATCCATATTCACATTGACCTCATTCGTTTCTTTTGTTGGGCATTGAAGTTGATTTCGGATGTTGTTCGGCTCAAAAATATTCAGATTAATAGCTTTTACAGCAGTTTTGTCACCGACTTTTCTCTTTGATATGGCAGATAAATTATTCATTTCGATGCCAGTTGCATGGTTCTTCTTATTTACGATTAACGTACTGTGGTTGCCTGCAGATGGTGGCAATGGTGCTGGTTTTTTTCGTTTTTGATGAGTTGTAGAAAAACATGTCATAGTTTCGGGCGTTTTGCCAGCATTCTCATTTGGAAATTTATTTTCACTTTGATTTATGCTCGATTGTACATTAGAAGTTGATGCTTCAAGTTTACCAAGTGGTATCAACATTGATGACGATGACGGCGGCGGCGACGGCGGTGGTAGCGTTTGCTGAGGTGGTGGTGGGGCTTTTCTCTTCCCTTTAACATGTGCTTTTATCGGCATTTTCACTGAGATCACTCCGAATACTTCACTTAATTAATTTCTTGTGTGTGTAACCGTCTCTTTTTCGACATAAATCTGATTTTATTACAGCCAATTCGTCATGTGTGTTATTCATGGATAAGGAAATTTGGCATCACACATCATTTTACCGAATAAAAACAATAAATTCACTTAAATCAAACTGAAAATCCGTACCGAAATGCAATCGAAATTGCGATAGAACGAGGAAGCACAAAAAAGAAATTTGTAATTAAGTTTCATTACCGAACTGATCGCACACTAAATGAAGTCACACATTTAAATTAATTTACAGCAGCGAATGAGCAGAGAAAATGACGCATATCCCAATGAAATTTTGTATTGACGCGACTTTACTTACACAGAGCAGTGAATGCTAAAAATATACCATTTCCAAGCATACAAAATGCCAAGTGAACATGTATCGAGACACAAATATACTCAACATCAACGACACATTATGTATTCGGTTTTTGACGCTCGAACGCGATCGTTCAATATAAATCGGGATGTGTATACGGCATCAACGAAATTTTATTTGAATTTTAAGTGATTCGGTCGCTATGTGTGTGCCGAATCGCAATCAACTGCAATAGTTTCTAAACGAATAATATTGTAATAAAAAAGCAACATTTGCATCAATTGCCATGATCGTTTTTGATTTCATCGCACTCGAATCGATCGCATGTCGTTTTTTTTTTTGTTCAAGAACTCGTGGCTAGGAACGTAGCTTTATTACGCTCTCGGACGAAATTGATTTTTATCGCCCTTTGCTCGCAGATCACATATAATAGAACATTTTGGTTGGGTTAATTGTTCTAAATTATTAAAGTTCGAAAGAAATGGCCCGACTTGATCGAAAAATCGTGTTCCGTCGAACCAAAGCCATTATCGATTAGCATAAATTCGGAAAAACAGTAGTAAGAAAACAACGAAAAATTTGTAGCGATTTTCAGACAATCATTGAACTCTCGAATATTCGAATGTTTGAATTGATTTCAACGATAAATAATTAATAACTACAAAACCATCCATCACGTGCAACCAAAAGTAATTTACTTGATTCGTATTCCAATCATTGTAATTAAATATTCGGAAAACTAGAACCGTAAATCACACACTTACATGCACATCATTTATGTTTTACGGTCGCTATAATGTGTGTCATTACATCGTGGTGCGCTTCAATCGATAACGAAAACCGTACGTATGTCGTTGACAATATGAATCGAAGGCTCCATTCCAGCCATGCGATTCCAAGTGATACTTCAATTTTACTCCCAGCAATATACAATTATTAAGTCTCAAATGAAACAAAGTCTGTTTACTGTCTATCTACTATGTTGTCATTGTTCGATATGCTCTCCAAGTGGCACGGTTATCAATTAGATGACGAGCGAGAAATCATATTGAATCTCTCGTGCGTGCTTTATTGTACAAAAATGTTTCGTGTACACATCTACATGAAACAGCTGAACGAGTCATACGGATGCCGAATACAATTGCCATTGAGAGGGACGTGTGCGAACATTTTTTTTATTATTTTATATGGTATTATATTTGTTCTGGTTTCTTGTGCTTTTGCGTAGCGAAAAAGATATTTTTGATTTTGACAATGCACAACATTTTTCGGAAGCGAACATCGAACGGATGAACGATATAAAAGAATCCATTAAAAGTAGATAAGCTCTAAAACAGCTGATTGATTTCTGGTTCAAGTGCAAGTTTGAACCCTTCTCCGTTCATCTCATTTTCTATTTGTTTTCTTAATTTAAGTTTTACCATTCTTCGTATTTTCTCCATTCAGTGTGTTGAGCCCTTGAAGTTTTGAGCACACTTTTGAAGTGCTCACACAGTCATTTTCATATATATATATGAGTAAGTGTGCCTCGGGCGACTAGCTTTGTGTATTTGAAAAGTATTCTTTGCTCTTCGCTTTTATATATCTTTTGCAATTAAGTGATGACCTTTGTCGTTGATGCTCACATCGCTTTTGAATTGGCTCGAAATGTCTGTTGAGTGTCGTACAACAGTCTCTCTTACTTTGGCTATTTTGTTGGTTCTCGGTTGCTGTAAATTGTTTTGATTCGATAGAGGAAAGAATGAAATGATAGACAATTGCTCTGGCGCACCCAGTCTCAATTCAACAGCAGCATTCAATGCAATGCATTGTGCATTTGCTTACTATATTGGAATTGAATACACTCGAATTTCCAATTTAAAAAAAATAGAATTTAAAATGGTACTGCATGTGAATTTGGAGCGCACAACGCAAAAAATGGTCCCAAACAACATTAACTGACTGAAGCATGCTTATACATACGCACGAATTCTCTTGCTTATTTTCTCTCTATCTCTCAGTTAGTGTCTTGCTCTCTTTCTGTCTTGCCCCAAGTGTGTGCCACTACTTGGCAATATCCGTTAAGATATTTTGTTATAGAAAGCGGTCTGTGTAAGTCCACCCACACCAATGGAGAATTGAAACTTCTTCTTCTTACTTCAGTTGTATAGGGTCATACGACATGCGCGCTACTTCTTTATTCCACACAATTCAAAAGCCAAATGTATGTAGCAATCGTTTACTGCTGGCGTTGACAATAATAAACTATGAATAGCTCAACAATGTATAGTTTGTGCCATTATATCAATTAATATTGAAGTTGATATAGAGAGCATTGTCATTCAATACAAGTTTTACAAACTTCATTCCAACATAAACACGAACACACGAGGTGGGAAATGACTTTTTAAATGGGATGTGAGAAAAATGCTTTTTTCTCACTTTTGCTAAACGAACCAGCACATCGAGAGCGGGAGAGAGAGCGAGAGAGGCAAACGGAATTTTTTCCCATTTTGGACCGAATTAATTGAATTTTGTATCAACAGTTCGTTATCGGTATGCGAGTGTTATGGTATTATTAACGGTCAAACTTTGGTATATGGTTTGTTTGCCGAAATTTATATAGTTACATTGTCGATTCCATTCCGGTAACAATTCATAATCATCCAAATCGACTTTGGTTGCCATAGCCAATATTTTTCGGTTGCCTTTCTTTTCATTACAAAATAATAATAATGTGTATACAAAATCACAGATTCATCATTGTCACACACACACACACAAACCATTTGAATCCAGCATCGCAACAATTACAATCGAATGGCATCGAAAATGGATGAATCCGCGAATTGGATTGCACGCTCTAAATACTTTTGAGTGCACGATTCTATCAAAATTAATATTCCCAGCGATAGCACAAAAGTTCAGCAGAGCATAAGCACTTCTCAATGCTACAGAGAGATTCAGATTAAAATTAGACATCCAATCGCAATTTTCCAATCACATCATCAACAATCGGCGCGTTGTGAAACACCGCCGATGGAAACAATGGTCTAAATGGTATTTGCACCACAAAAATGGACCACATTTTTTATATGGCTCTAAATCAACCCCCATCATCATATTAGAGATGTAAAAGCGGGTGAGCGAACGACCGAACAAAAAGAATTGCAGGGGAGCGAGTGGGAGAGAGAGAAAGCAAGTGAATTTATGTGTGTGTGTGTGTGTGTGTGTGTGTGTGTGTGGGAGTGAGAGCACGGCCTGTGATGTCGATGATATGAAAAAGTGTAAACGGCAGGAGCATAAAGGAATGCGTGCTGTATTTATATCCCATGAAAGTGATTCTGTGTTCTATTTCAATAGGTATTCCAATTTGTTTGCATGCTATAAAAATCCATCGGTGCGTTAGTCGATGTGACGTGAAGAGATTGTGTTGTGCTGTTAATAAATTTTATTTTATTTTTTTCATTATTTGAAAGTGTGTGGAACTTGGCTTTCGCCTCATTTTGAGCTGCTGTTTCCGTTATAGCTTTTCATGTAACATCAGCTCGAAACGTTTGTTCTTTTTTATTCTTCTATTCAACCAATGAGCCAGCCATCCATCCATCTCTCCATATGAATCTTTTTCTCTCTCTCTCTCTCTCTCTCTCTCTCTCTCTCTCTCTCTCTCTCTCACCGTGTGTGTTTGCTTGCGTTAATATATTCTCTTTTGATATATAAATTTTTTCTCTCTTTCTCTTGTTTTTGCTTGTCGTTTTTTCGCCTCTCTGTGACGATTAAATCGTGCAGCATATTCTTCAATTTGCACATTAAATACCTAACCATTTCTCCAGCTTCAGCTTCAAGCTCGAGTTTATATCATCCATATTGGAATACGGTTGGTGTTTGTTGTGTGTTATTTTTTTTCTTCTATTTCTTCTCTCGTTCACTTGTGGTGCGTATTTCGTTCGCTCACCGAAACGAAAAACGGGAAAATTCAGTTATCGAAGAGCCTTTGTGAGTGTTTGACGTGCGTGCGTAGTTGGTCTCTCTCATCGGCGGTGCTTTCCTTGTTACTTTTTTCTTGCGTTTTTTATGTATATGTCTCTTCTTTTATGCTGTTTATTCAAAACTTTACAAAGAGCATAATTGAAGCGAGGCTGAAAAGACTGTTTTGTCGTCAGTACAATTGTGTGTTTCGGTGTGAATAATTAAGTGAGAATTTGCCTTAAACACAGAAAACGAAACATTGATAAAAAAAGCAAACAGTGCAGTTTTGTGTCTCATTCTCTATCGAATTCACTCTGTGTGTGTATATTACGTTTTTTTTTCTCTTTCGTTTCGTTATTTGTTCTTGTGCGTTTGAGTTTGTCATTTCAATTCACTGCGGAGGAAAGTTTATTATTTGTGATTTTGATTGTGTTTGAGTGTATTTGTGGGATTGGTATTTTGAATTTTGCGGAAAATATTTACATCAAACATGATGATACATAGATATGAATAATATTTATTATTGTTATATTGTGTATTGAGGCGCTGAGAAATGTGATCTATCTTCGGTATTTTTCTGACACATAGTGAGAGAAGAGGTTTCTTTTGCAGTGAAACAACATTCGTTGTTTGGTATTTATTGTTGTTGTAGTTGTTGTTGGTACCGTTTGTTGCCGTCATCGTTCTCATCATCAGTCATTTGCATTCACCCCGAGAGTGCCCAGACAAAGGAGGCCGATTGGTGTGCGTGCGCGCACAAGTGACACAAAACGGCGTGTACTACAGTGGGATACTATATATATAATTTTCGATAAACACAGCAACACAAGATATTTCTGATTACACAACAAATTTCAGTGTTATTGATGCGTTTGTTTTGTGTTATGAACAAACAAATTACTTTTATGTCGCTCGCTCTCTCTCGCCCTCTCTTTCTGTCTATGAATATTTAAATTGAAATCTAATTTCCTTGCAAACAATTATGCTACTGTGTCGCATCACAGTTGTGAAAGTTATCCGAACTTAACTTAAATGCGGTAAATATAATTATGCTTGTTAAATTCTTTTACTTTCTCCCTATCTCACTCACTTCTCTTTGGCTCTCTCTGTCTCCAGAAGTGTTATGTTTTCATTTGCTCTACACATGTTAATTGACTATTAATAGGGATGTTTGTACTTGTTTTAACGATGTAAATCATCTAGAATACGCGCGCTCTCGCTCTCTCTCTCGCTCGCTCGCAAAATCTAACGATCTTTGAATTGGTTCGAATGGGAACTTTTTCGCCACAATTTTACAACGTCGTTGTCATCTTCATCGTCGTTGGACATTATCATGATATAATAACAATAAAAAGGCAAAACTTAATGAGTGGAAATTATATTATTCTTGGGCATCGACTTTGAGACACACACAGGGGGAGCTTCGGCCTCAACGAGAAAAAAAAATGTTTTCGACGATTCGTATCACTTAAATTCTATAGCTCAATTCACATTGATGATTGATATATCACGATTTGTTAAGTAATGGCATATCAGTTCATGATTCACAGCTCCAGTGACTTTCAAAAGACTGGTTTCTTCTTTTAGTGGCATTGTATAAATAGATACATTTTCCATTCGATGTTAAATTTCTCGACGTTTTTTTTTTTTCACGGGTGCGTTTTTTTTCGTTATGATGACACTTATACATTCGAAAAAATCAATGCGGAGTGTGGGAGAGTGAAATAAATATTGATTTTCGTGTGCCTTTGAAAATTCATCTATATTCTGTGGTATAACAACATTTTTTCCGGTTCAAGGCCTTTTTGGATAAAAAGCACTTTGCGATTAGATTTATATGTTATTTTCTACATTGGCCATACATCGATGAATAATCATGTGTGAAATTATCATAACACAATGAAGTCAAAAGAATTATATCCATTGTGCGTCTACCCTGCACACACACAATATCTCTCTCTCTTACATAAAAATACATTACGACAAATGTCGGATGTGAGAAAACGGTGTTTTCTCTCATTGGTTGATACCATCATTAGGACCATGTACAATTCAATTTATCCGGGCCTGTGAACGGCACACGTAACATCTAAACTGTTCAATTTCATTTTGTAGAAAATGTTTGAAAAGAATGAAAACAAGTTAAAAGAACACCATCACTCAAAACTTCTCAAGCACAAGTCGCCAGAGTTTGTGCATGTTAGAAAAGTTGTCGTTGTTAAATGTCATATTTTATTTTGACCTGAATTCAAGAGCATTTTCCAGAGACTGAACGAGCAAGAGAGATTTCTATTGTTCTGCTTTTTTATCATTTTCATTTTCAATTTTCATCACATTCACATTCGAATGCTAAAAAAACTATTCTATTATTTTGCTGTAGGCAGCAGCCTCAATGACAAATGACATTCAGAATGGTATTACAGCCATGGAAAAGTTTTTACAGCAAAAACTTAATGGGAATCGCTCAATTCTTGCCGCTTTTGATAATCTTAACAGCCACTTTATCGATTCAGGTAACCGCAATCAAACGAAACGTAATCCACAGCCGAAATTATATCACAAAGGTATGATTCTTACACAATTCTATACATATATGACTCTTCTCCTTATCCACTCTCCCGCTCTTTTATTCTCGTTTTTTTTTTTTCATCGTCAAACACGTTCGCTTCATAAACCAAACTAAATAAACTGCTTCTCTATTTGATTTTCGATATTCAGGATTTCATCGAGTCATCACTTGAAACTATCCATGAAATAGCCACCGAAAAATTAGGAACAAAATGTGCCTCAAAAGCATTTCATACACTTCAAGTTCCATTGAACACAGCTCGATATGAGGGTACACGTCAAAAGGCCGACTTAGCTACGATTATTTTACAAGATTTCGGTGTATATACCCATGGTAGTAAGTTTAAATAGAAAAACTCTTCATGTAACATTACTTTTTGGAAGTATAAGCGAAATCAGTTTTTGGTCATTTGCCAAGTGTCCTTTGTGGGTTTTTTTTTTGTGTCATCGAAAACTATCCAAATATTGTTTGCCATTCATTTTCAGCGGGTTTGTGGGATGCAATTGCCAAAGGACTGCTGAACGATGAATTTATATCCTCGGCACGGGTGCTGGTAGTGAATATTACAAATGGAGCTTTAATCTCATCGGTGTGGTGGAATAAAAATATCGCCGGATTAAGCGAACCAAATCGAATCAACGAAGCTGGCATTCAAGTCGGTTTTGAACCAGACAAAGACTATCCGTGGTACGAAAGTGAAATCACATCGTCCAGTCGGTCGCCAAAATTCATTCCGAGTCCGGAGAGCTCGGCATATCGAGGCTGGTGGACATATCCATACTACTCGTGTAAACAGCAATGCTGGCTGCTTTCGTACAGCATTGCCATTCCACCAAAACATGGGTAAATAAATGCTTTTACAACAATTGTAGCCAATCAATTTTGTCATTTCTTGTACACTGCACACATCCAATATATCATGGATTTGGGAGATTTATTCAAAATTTGTCGCTGTGCGGTTGACACGCGCGTTTTTTTTTTTTCGTGCAATATATAAAGAGCTTAATTCGGATTATTCAATCATGTTAAAATGAAAAATGATTGAAAAACAAATTGCATGTAACTCATTTCTGACAGATGACTCTTTCTTTTTTAATTAACTGGTGTTGATTTCCCCATTCATGCTTTAATCGAATCCGGGTTAATTTAAAAACAAAAACACATTAATTCTCATTATATTATAAAATGTTTGAACAACCACAAAACATCAGGAAACACTTTTACCATTTGCTGTTAGCATGAATGAATTTATTATGCAAATCGGAAAAGCGAGCTTTTCTAAAGCATCATTCAAGGAGGGAAATTGAAGAAGAAACAAAAAATCTCTTTTTTTTTGTAATTTTCAGCATGAAAGGTTTCCTCAGCATTGATATCGATGTTTCGGAGTTGCAGGTGAACCAGTGTAGTTCACCTCGTTCAAAGGAGCCTTTATCAGCCAACAAATATTACACTGAAATATTCACTCAAATTGAGATTTTTCACGATTCAAACAGATGCCATTCGCACAGCATGTCGGTGAGCATAAAACAATTTCATTCAAAAAAAACAAAAAAACAATATTTTTCTCATAAAAAATTCAACGAAACAATTCAATTTTCTTTCTTCCCCTCCAAAAAAACACGAAAAGTGCGAGTATCGGCCGCCGTACGGCCGGAATACAGTATGGATCCGAGGCGCCTATCAATGTCTCTGTAAACCGGGATTTTATTCGGTGCGCCATCGAGATGGTTTTAATGGAACTGTAATGGAAGTGGCTTATAAAGAATTTCGAGACAATAAAAGCACATACTATGAAGATGTATTCCGTTGCACACGATGTGCTGAAGGTTGTGTGACTTGTTCAGATGGAACACCTTGCCTTGCATCATACAATTGGGCATTTCGAATATCATTACTTACCGTTTCGATTATGTGCGCCGTATTCACCATTGTTCTGTCGTGTTATTTGTACCATCATCGGAAAGTTAAAGTTTTTAAAGTCGCCAGCCCGATATTTCTTACGATAACCCTAGTGGGTTGTGCAATCATGTACTTGGAGGTAAATTTATGCAAATCAATTTATGTAAATGGTGGTTTATGTGGCGTCATTCGAAAATACAAAACCATTGCAATCAACTGACGACTCTTTTCTTCTTCTTCTTCTTCTAAACCAATATAGATGGCGGCAATTTTTCCATTCCTCGATATGACATCATGCACTGCAACCAAATGGACGAGACATATGGGCTTTTGCATTACTTACACCGCTCTCTTGATGAAAACATGGAGGTTAGCTTAAACGATTATACTCAAATCATTTAACACATCACAGAAACAAATATTCGAGTACGGTTACTCGAACTTGCGGTGTTAGCAGAGATTCTACCCTTCAAAATGAGTAACGCACTCTATTTTACTCTATTTTTGGTGTTAATTTCATCCAAGTGAACACATCATAGTGAAAGAAGAGATACATGCGTACTCGAATATTTGTTTCTGTGATGACAAACATTTCAATTTCATTTAAATAACTGCTCCCTTTTTCCATTTTCCATGCTCTACACAGGGTCTCACTTACATATCGTGTTAAGGTAAATTGTTTTGAAAATAAAATAACAATATTATGCTTTAAAATGGGGAAGAAAAATTGCGTACACATGTAGTGTAGAATATTTAATCCAGCACGTTCGGCTTTCTTAACATTTCCTTCCTGTCTTACAACGTGTTACATCAATTTTTCATCAATTTTGATTCTGTTTTTATTTATTTTATTTTTTTCAGTCTGCGCATAAGGTTAAACTCACAGACAAACAGTTGCTTCAATGGATGGTTCCAATTCTACTGGTTATGCTCATTTATTTAGGAACATGGACTTTATCAGCGACACCAAACGCTGAAGTGGTGAGTCTCGATTTTAATGAAATGCCACACATTACATATCCAAATGCCATCGTTACATTAAACGACTTTCTTCCGTTACATACAGATTGTCGACTCGAATGGTTTGAAGTTCAAGCAGTGCATTTACAATTGGTATGTATGAGTGAAATGTGATATAAGTAGTACACTTATACCATTTTCATGGATACCGGTTTTTGCATGAAAAACAAGGTATCCATGAAAATGGTATAAGTATCGTTATCTCTCTCTCTCCCTCCCTCCAACACACACACACACTGGACATATCTCTAAACAAAAGAGGCTTTTCTCGAAAACAAAAAAAAATGTGTAAGTGTGTAGGGCAACAAAAATCATTTTATTAAATTATTTATTTTATTGAATAGAGACCAAAAATTATAAAA
>NW_022198340.1:2458069-2512427 GCF_009176525.2 Contarinia nasturtii | reverse complement strand
TTTTATAATTTTTGGTCTCTATTCAATAAAATAAATAATTTAATAAAGAGGCTTACGTACGCAAGCTGACTTTTCCGCATGGAACCGAAATTTTGGGAATAAACAGAAATGATGGTCTATGTATGGTTGCAGTAACTTAAATTAACGTGAAAACTTGTGAATATTATTTTCTTATCAAAATAAATAATCATACTAAGTCTAAAGAAATTTCAATCCAAAAAATAGCCTGTTCAAAGTTTCACATCATTACAGTACCACAAAGGCAAGTCTTTTATACAAAAATGAATTTTTTTTTCGATTTTTGTATGAAAAGTCTGTGAAAAATTGATTGCATCTTAAAACCAACATCAGATTCGGGTTTCTCGTGCCAAAAACCCCCACTACACAGTCTTTCAGCGTTCAAATTGAAAGAATATCATTTTAAGGCATTTTTCTCATAAGTGCCTCTTCACAGTCTAAGTTTTACATCGATCAATCAATGTCGTTGAAAATTTGACCAGATCTATTCCTCGTAACGCCCAATCATCCCGTAAAGTCAGATTTCGAATTTCATGTCTGAGCACGAAACCATCGTGTCACCAAAATGGTTGAAAAATGATCAAAAAAGTAAAATGTATGGATTGTGTCCATTCGGACCCAAAACTATTACACCGGTCAACAGATATTGCTCAAAAACTAATCAGCACGTCTCCTAGTAGTCCCAAATCATCCTGCAAAGTCAGAATTTGAATTGAGTTTTTGGAAAAAGATTTATCGAGTTAACAAATTTTGGCAACATGCCACAGGACACAGGACACAGGACACATCACACACAGCGACGCACATTAATATGCCCCAAAATCATCTCCAATCGTGTTTTCTACATTAAATAAGCATAGAAAACATGTTTTGGGATGACTTTAATTTTTTGGCCAAATACAATACCTTCCCTACACTAGGTGTGCGGAAAAGTAATAAAATGATTTTTGTTGCCCTACACACTTACACATTTTTTTTTGTTTTCGAGAAAAGCCTCTTTTGTTTAGAGATATGTCCAGTGTGTGTGTGTGACAGAAAGAGAGGGAGGGAGAGAGAGAGATAACGATATACGGTATTAAATCGAGTAATGGTAACCATATCATCTTGCAGTAATGTTCAATAGCTCAGATTACATTCAGTTAAAGTAATCTCATATTTGAATCTTTGCGGCGAAAAACAGCTCTTATTTTGTTCCAACTAGTAGTTTCCACATAGGTAGATAGGTTTGTTTTCACTAAAAGAGCTATCTTTCGCCGCGAAGCTTCATTTATAATCTACCAAAAGTCGACAATGTCGATTGAAAATTTAACAGAGAATTTAAATGGGTTGTTATCTTTTTTGTAGGTGGGATCATAGCCTTGCGATAGGTGAAGTACTCTTTTTGGCATGGGGCATTCGTGTTTGTTACAACGTACGAAATGCAGAGTCATTATACAACGAGGCTCGAATGATTTCATATGCAATTTATAATATCGCATTAGTTAACATTCTCATGATTGCTTTCCAGTATGAGCTTCATCATTTGATAGCACAATTTCCATATTATTAATTTATATAACATGTTTTGTCTTGCAGTTTGATAATATTTCCGCAAGCAGGTCCGGATGTAAAATACTTTTTGGGATTTGTTCGAACTCAACTATCGACGACAACAACGGTGGTTTTGGTATTTGCTCCGAAAGTGTTGCGAGTTTTACGGGGTCAAGGCGACCAGTGGGATCATCGTGCCCGAGTACGAGGTATTACAGCTTCATTTTCACTGAACGGTATTGGTTTAGTACCTGAAGACTCACCGGACTTATATCAAGAAAACGAAGAATTGAAGGTTTGTCTTCGTCGTTCATCATTTCCTCTCTTTTTTCGATTTTAAATTATTTCCATAATTTTCTTTGACATTTCAATTTAAATTTTCACAGGAGGAAATACAAAAATTGGCGGCTCAAATCGAATTTCAGAAAATCGTAAATATGTCGACAAATAATAGACACATCAAGCCAAAACCCGGATCGTATTTTTCATCTGCATCATCGATTCAAAGCCCAACGAGCAAAACAATTGCAGCACAAACTCAAACGACGAAATATCCACGAGAGCAGGCCAGTGGAATCAGTGAAGATGGCCACAGTGGTCACAGCGGAACAAATAGCGTAGGAAAAAATTCAACCGGTTAATTCGAATGCGACGCATTAAAAATGCATCTCAAATTAGTTAAATGTTACCGTAATAATGCGTATATTGTTCTTCGCTTCTTTTTACCAAAAAAAAAACTCCATCGAATTATTTCATCTAAAACAAAATCATCATCTGCCATCTTTGTAAGAGAATCCAATACGAATTTGATGAAAGTGGTCACTGTTGTTGGAAAGATCTTAATACGTATGAGACACACAGACGCACAAACGAAGGAGAACGAACAGTCACACATAATCAATTCGATTCAAATGGACAAAATGTACGCAAATACAAACAAACAAACGATCCACCAAAATCAAACGTATTTATCCATGACAAAGTGTAGTAAATTGAAAGTATAATTCATTACGCCTTCCTATTTTTCTATGAACATTGACTGAAACAAAACCAAATAACAACCATATGTTTTGTATGGTAAATAATAGTACGATAATAAAGAAAAACAAACAAACAAAAATGTTCTAACTATCTCAGCTCGTTTCATGAATAAACATTCACACATACTATTTTGTTGATCGATTCAGAGCGGACATATATGCTGATGAGCAGAGAAAAAAAAATTGGTGCAACAAAAAAAGCAAGATTACACACTAGTTGTTGATTTATGTGGTTTTTAAATTTTATATATCATTTAAGTTTTGATAAAAATGAATGAAATTGTTCAGGAATGATGGAGAGTGAGAAAAAAGAGAGAAGAAATTTCAGTTTTATTCCAACAGAAATTACAGAAGAATGTTATTAAGCCACAATAAAAAGTGTTATCGTGCAGAAATTTCAAGCTTTTGCTGAAGGAAATGTTCTCGGGTTAAAACGAAAATGGTTTCAAATGTGATCCAAATGTTAACCCATTAAATGTTCATCCTTTTTTTTCCTCTCAAGTAAATCCCCATGAGATGTAGTTTGACGAAAGTAAAATTATACGAGTGCCGCCGCTAGAGTAGGATTATACTAAAGAAATGGAAAAAAAATATATGATGGAATGGAATGGGAAAAGAAGAGGCATGGAAAAGAAACCCTCTCAGAATGTGATTAGTTGAAATCGTTGCTTATATTTTCGTCAATCAGTTTTACTCCAATTTATCGATAGATCCCTCTTGTGCAAAATAAGGTGAAAAAAATAATTATTATAGATAGAATTTTATTGTGCGATGACCCATCGAAGAAATGAATGAAAAAAAAGGCGAACAAAAGTCATGCGATGAAATAGAGATGTCAATTAAAAAAAAATATGTTATTTCTTGATTAGAGATCAAAATGCGTTTATTTAAAATTTTAATTTTAAACACAAAAAAAAACGATAACAAAAAAGAGTTATTACCTGAATATTATTATAATTTAAAAGTGTCGTGAAAAACATGATAAATAAATTAAAGTGAAGTGAAGCATCTTATTTGTCAAAATAAGTGAGTGCCAAAGATCAATCAAACATCGCCATAACCATTTGAGTGATTAAATCCTCCACCAAATAATAACAATTATTCCCAAATATCAAACAGAATTATAATATAGTCAAAATGGGATAGAAGACAAGCATACCATTCGTTTATTTTTTAAATATTTGATCATTTAGTGTTATTATGGAATCGTAGATATTTTGTGTACCTGTGCAAATAACAAAAATAAAAAAGTAAACAAGTGTTTTCCGCCAAAGAGAAATGAAATTTAAAATCGAAAACCGAATTGATACAAGTACTATACACGGTGGTATTCATGCAATTAATTGTGTAGAATTTAGTTTATTGTGGTTTAAATGGATAAAATTAAGTGTATAAATGTCAAATAAAAAAAAAAAAACAGAAAATATAATTACAAACAAAAAAAAATAAATAAGCGTTATATACATATAACAAAAACAAATTGGTTAAGCTTGGAGGGAGATGACAAAAAAAATAATAAGAAGCAGATGAATCAACTAAATAACTGTAATATTTTATCAATGTGATTTATATTTATGTTATAAATTTGTAAAATCAGGGTTTATAAGTTATAGTTTTGTTAAATTCTTGTATGTAACATTTCGTCTGTGTACAAATATACAAACAAAAAAAGAATTCAAAATATTTTTCCTTTTTTCTCAAACTTCTTGCACATGCACACAACCGCACATGCACACAAAATAAAACCCATTTGCAAATGTCTGTTTAAAAATGTCCACATTTTCATTTACTTTATTTACAGAGATACACAAATAACAATTCACTTTAAAAATAGATTTGTGCAAAAAATAAATCTATTATTTTTCACTAAAATATATTATATATATATATAAATCGGTATAAAATACGGTGTTTGTTTTACTCCATCTTCAACTTATAATTCCTGTAAATAAATTCTGCAGCATTACATTTGTTGCATTTATTTGATTTTTAAAGTTTAGTAACTAAACATTTGAAATACACACACTCAAAATTTGATTGAAAAACATTCAACATGAGCCAAAAGGGTCTTCCTTTACATAATATCATCATTACATGTCATTCTAACATAAAAAAACTAAGCCAATACATAATTGTTGTCAGGATCTATTAATTTAGTTTGATGCAATATTTTCACCAATTTTAATTGATACAATGTGATAGATTTCTCTTCTTTTTGGTGCTGAGGTGAAATGTGTAAATTTTTTTTTATATACATTCAAAAAATTACGCAACAAAAAACAAAGAAAGACAGAAAAAAGTCAATAACAATATCTCTGGATCTCCCTTCTGTCGCATGTGTTTATTGGTCCATTGCTTCCTGTTTATGATCTCGCGTTGAAAAATTCTCACAATTAATTCCATTTTGTTTAGCTGGTTGAATAGTTTGCGAGCTCAGTCTTCCGATTTTACCAACAATCTTCGGTATTTCACTGTTTGTGCCATTGCATATAATATTGTCATCGTTTGTTAATGATGGTGATCGATTATTGTTCACAACATTGTTATTATTGTTTAAACTATTATCGTTATCATTTTTGCTGGTTGGGACTAGTGTTATTGAATCATTTGTATTTGTTCCTGTATTATGACATGAACTGGTTCGGTTTTGTACAGATTTTGCTAATTGCAGCCAATGCTCTTTATTCTCTAATACACCATTCACAAGCGGTTGCAGCTTATCCGATAGCGTTCCAAATGCCTGTCAAATACAAATTGCATATGTCAACATTCAATTATTCGGTTCAATTATGGAAATTGAATGTCAATCAAAGTGAATGTTTTTTTGTTTTTCAAATGGGATTTTACCTCGTAAATCGGCAGACATATTGTATCGATGAAATTCACTTGCATCATTGGTAACTGTGACTCTTTTTCACGATTCATTATGTCCTGTTGAGATTCATTGGAATGGAAATATTTCACATTATGATTTGTTTAAATGTGACATACGATTTTCAGTATAAAACTTACAATCGGTGTTATGTTAAGCTCCTGTCGCTCCATATCACCTTGTTCAAAAAATTCGGACGTTACGAGGTCAGCCACACGTTTTTCAACGGGCCATGGTTTTGTGATGGCCGATAGGTCACACACTGTCATACTCATTGCTCGTAGCAATGATCTTGGCTCTTCGCTCAACCAATTTGCCATGGTTGTGTTTGGTTTGACATGCTTTAAAAATGACCCACGTTTTCTGTAATACACATTTTCGTAAACGTTAAATTTTTATATTCCTATAAATGAATCAATTGTTGTGTACCTAAAGTAAACGGCCAGGTCGGTCGATAGAATGGCATCTTCTAAAACTCGAAGCGCTCGACTGTACTCTTCGGATGACAGATGTGCTAGAATTTGATTTCCAGGGCTGTTTAAAATCATGAGACATTGATCGAAATGATGATGTTCCATCGTTGACGTTGAATACAATTGTGCCAATGGTGATGAAGCTCTGAATAAAGATAAATTTTCCATTAAAAATTCATGTCCAATTTAAATCAAAATGGTCACATGTGTGTA
The DNA here is from genome assembly GCF_009176525.2 of Contarinia nasturtii. Taxonomy (NCBI): domain Eukaryota; kingdom Metazoa; phylum Arthropoda; class Insecta; order Diptera; family Cecidomyiidae; genus Contarinia; species Contarinia nasturtii. The sequence goes on along the minus strand of NW_022198340.1, from coordinate 2,506,281 downwards.
TGTAAGTTTTGTTCATACTTAATTTGAAATGAATTGTTCGTTCCCCTGTGATCCAAGTCATGGCATAAACATGCAATTATCAAAGCCAAACATTCAATTTCACCGAAAATTTTCCACCACTGAGTTGCCTGTTTGATGGGATAAATAAATATAAACATATGCCCAAACTAATCCATTTACAAGTATGTATATTCACCGTAACAATCGAAAACATCATCTGGGCAACATTAAAAGCATGCCGCCAGTTGTGATAAGTAACATTTCGGTAATTCTTTTTTACGCTTAGCAGCCAACGGCACAGCACCTCATAATCGATATGAAAACGTTCAACAAAATCCAATTCCAAAAACATACGCAGACACGCCTGTCATTTTTTACCACAACAACCGAGCGGCAGCACAGAGATAAAAAAAAAATAGACAAGAGAAAAACAACATGCAATCGATTAATTGTATTTGACAGGTGAAATGTTTACTGCAATAATTACCCTCAATGTGTCATCATCATCCATTTCGATATCATCAAAACTGAATTCATGCAATTGGAAGAAGGCGGCCGATGGAACTTTCAGATTCTGAAAAACAAATTACAATGAAATATAATCAATTTGAGTTGTGTTTTTTTTGTGTGTTTTGTTTTTTGACATATTAATATTCTTACGCGTAGGCGAACAGCGTCTTCCATCGAAGCAGATGCATGATAACTTAGCACTTCCAGTGTTACGCTCTGTTTGGCCATTGCAACAATCGCCTTTTCGTACATGTGGGTATTATGGATTCCCATGCCACAGAAAATTGCAAAGGCTTCCACAAAGTTCTCATCATTCTTTGTGAACGACTAATGGATAAACGTAATTCAATTAATGTCGATTTTCTTTGTCATATTTACGTAAATGAAACATTATGTCTGCGAAAAAGGCTCACACTCACCAGGCTATCAAATTTATTGATCAATTGTATCACACCGATAATTTGTCCAAGCGAATTCTTAATTGCCATACAAAGTATGGTTTTGTGCGTAAATGACGATCCATCATCCACACTTTGATCGAATCGATGGTCATCGTATGCATTGGCTATATTCACAGTTTCTCCCGTTGTAGCCACATGACCTGTTATGCCGATGTTTATGGGGAATCTCGATTCAAATGGGCTGGTACGTGGATTGCTCTCTTCTTCACTCACATCGTTCGCTTCGAAATCAAAAACACGCGAAAAACTTCCCTTCGACGCCTCGTGAACCAGCAGAATCTGTTGGAAAATAAACATTTTTTTTCACATCCAAATTGATGAGATAAAAGTGTGAATATATTTACCTGAACACGTTGACACTGAATCAAACTCTGCATATGTGTTAAAATCCGGAGCACCATGTGCTCAATCGTGCTTTGCTCCTCAAATATCATTCGAGCCAAGTCCAAAAGAACCTGATTTCTTTTTACTTCTAATTGAGATTTTTCATAAAGCTGTGCATTTCTTAAACCAATACCACAAAATTGAAGATACGATGAAAATATCTGAAAATTGGACGGAAAATTGACAATTTATAAAATTCGATTCGAGACTTTTTAAAAGAAGAAAATGTCTCTTACCTTTTCGTCATTTTCTGTAAATCTTTCACAATTAAGCTTGTTGATCACTTGTGCAACTCCAATCACCACACCGGAAGAGTCCTTAATTGGCATGCAGAGCAATGCCTTTGTTCGGTATCCCGTTTGCAAATCTATATCTCGATTGAAACGTTCGTCCTGTAAAATAAATGGAAATTGTTTAAGCACAAAATCGCATAAAAACATCTCTTTCACATTCGAATTACTTGATATGCATCTGGTATATTGACTGGTTCACCGCTATCAGCAACATGTCCAGCAATTCCATGTCCCCATGCAACACGCACTTCTTCATGTTGCTCTATTTCTTCGAGTGTACTCCGAGGACAGACGTCAAACAATTTGGACACCAAACATCTGTAAAGAAAATCATTCAGAATTAAAATGAATGCTTTCATTTGATTGGCCGTTCAAAAAAGTTAAAAATAATTTACTTTTTTGGTGCATCTGGATTGCTGCTGTCTGTGCATTTGCCTTGAACCAAAAACAATGAACCTCGATCCGCTTTTAGCAATATGGAAACATTTTGTAATATTTTGTGACACAAAGATCGCACATCCAGCTCATTGCAAATATCTTTCACCTTCGAGTTAAAAAGAACCGAATCTTAAATTTGTTTTTTTTTTTTGTAATTTCAATTTGAAGTGGCACTCACCAATTCAAAAATTAGCTGTTTTTCATCTAAATGCTTTAGTTCATTGCGCGACAATCGCTGTGGTCGATGTGGATGACTAGACGGACTTGATCCTGATGCTGAGACCATTTCATTCTGTGAACTTATACTTAAGAATGTTGGCGTTCCATCGATGGTATTTACAATTGGCTTCAATAAGCCACCTCGCTCAAATTCGTGTGCAGATATTTTTCTACTTGCAAAAAATAAAACAACAATATTCAATTAAACGAGAAGATAATTGGGTGTCGCATGAAAAAGAATGAACACTTGAATTGAACATACCGAACAGGAGTTGTGGCTCCCGACGATGCGCGACTCGATGAATTGTTCGGTGCATTTCCATGTATGGGCGATGGTATTTCCGTACTACCAGAATTTGCATGTGATATTAACCATGTATCAACTAACTGTCTCGTCGCTTTTCTGAAATCGAAAAAAGAAATGAGAATTCAATTGAGCAAAATGTTCGATTCAAAAGTTATGAAGACACTTCATTGGCGTGTTGATTTTTACCTGATAAAATAGTCCTGTACAAATTCTGGATTTTCGTCTAACCATGATTCGACGCGTGAAAATTCTGGATCATATTCATATGAGGTTTGGCATGATGGCAGGGAGACAACAGAACGTGAGCCAATACTATCGATTCGTTCTGTGCCCCCCTCAGCGGGCATTCTGTTTTTATTTGGTTCCTCTATGCTGCGCAAATGCAAACCTGAAATAAAAACAAAAACAAAGCACATTTTACTCAAAAGCCAACCTCGTTACAATTAATATTTCGGTCAGTTCATATCGATATCGGAAAAGTGACTGAACATTTAACTAATAATATGTAACGTATAATTGGTATATGTGACTATTTCGAAAAAAATCGATCACGAATACATATTTTTGTTTTTTTTTCTTTTGCGACAAAAAGAGAGCCAGAAACAACTAATCACATTAATTAATTAGGACAAACATTGTGTGTGCATGTGTATGTTTGTGTGATTCCCGCGTCAGCTTAACCAAAAAATGCGATCGAAACGAATTGGTGCGGCGAACACACGAAACGAGCATATTTCTATATTTAGAACTGTTTGTGGCTGTGAAAAACAACGAAAATATATGTATTTATACTAGATTTTTCCACTGAGTCAGTCAGTTCGCTTGAAATTCGATGATTTACTGGAATCGAGCGCATCGCGATCGAATTGAAAAAAAAAAAAGCACAATGAAAAAATGCACACGAAACAGATGTTGTATGCATTGTGCATATTCGATTGTGATCAAAGCCAAATCTATAGGCTGGAACACTGCACATTAGCCCATGTGAATATTCTTTAGTGGTTTTTCATTGATATTATAAAATGAGCACTTCTCAAAAGCATTGAAACAAAATTGATTGGTTTATCTGCTTTGTTGTGTTTTGAAAGTTCGATTTTTTTTTTCAGTTCTTTTTCATTAACTTGCCAATATAATAATTTATTGATTATACATGTATATGGCATATACGCTGCTTTGAATATAATTTAAAAATAACAAAAAAAAAGATATAATACGAAACACACAGTCACACACCGTTGACGTCAAAGGCTTGTAAAATATTACACATGGATTGGCAGCATTGAGACAAATGGCATGCATTAAATCCACAATTTCAATTCGCGCCAACATCACATAATTTATATGATGGGCAAGAACGAAAGGAGACATGTCAATATGATTTCTCTCTCTCTCTGTCTTGCGCGCGCTCACACTCCATCAATCGCACAAGGAATTAGGAAAATAATGGTGGTGACACTCAATTTAAAATAAATTTTTGTTTACATTTCTTCCTTCCGGTGCACATTAAGTGCATATTTTAATTACAGTGTGATTGGCATCATTTATATGAAAATAAATAATATGGAACGCGATTCATAAATAGGACGAGATATATTCCTACGTGAGAGTGTTTAAATTTGAATTCGTGCATGTCGTTCTTTAATACTTTTTGTGAATTCACATCACTTTTCATTCACATCAAATCGAATAAAATTACGAGTGTTGTTGCTGCTACTTCGTTTGTGATTTGCTTGCCTCTCTCGTCAACATTGTGTGCTCGAGCACAAGAAGATTTCCGACGACTTTAAGCTAATTGAAGTGTTTTAGAAGAAGCGCATCATTTCGTTAAATGTTCAATTGCGACATATTTACTTGTAATGTCTCTATGTTCTAACTCTGTGCTCATCGACCGTATTCTCTTTTTCACTTGAATAAATAAAACAGTTTTTTTTAAGCTTATGATCGCAAAAATACCGTCGATTACCGTCTCCTTAATGTCACTCATTTCAATTTAAATCGAAATTTGATCTCGTTTCGAGCACAATGTTTGCATTAAATTCACACAAATAAACGTGTATGCTTATTACTTGACTTTTGTCACTCTCTTTATTCCACAATTACGGTATTTGTTTTTCAACTTATTCTTCAATTTCGATCGCATTCATACGACTATGGCAATAAGTACCTGGAAATAGCACTTGACAAAAAAGCATTAACAAGAAATTGTTAAGTGGAAAACCTTTTGTTTCATCATCATTGTTGATGTGTCTGTTTGAATTTTGCGAGTAGTGTGATTGTTGGATGCATTGTACTTAACATCAGAATCAGAGATTATACACTGTGTGTTGGGTGTTTTAACTTATGTTTTAACTCGGTGTATGTATGTGTTTTTTTTTCTTATTTAGAATTGTTTTTTTCTTATTTATTGATTATTGTGGTTAAGCTGCCAACTTGACTTTTAAGAACACTGAAGTGTTTCCGAAGAATTTTTCGTAACGTGTGTTGTTGTTGCTGTTGCTTTTTTTTATTTTCAATTTATATTTAATTTAAAAATCACTCGAATGTCTCTGTTGCAATGACTGCACAATCAGAATATATACATAGTCTAGTGTGTAGCTTTTCAACGATTCCGCGAATATATCAAATCCCCATAAACTCTCTCAATCATTTATTCTTTCTCCGTCTCTCTATCTTGGATAGTCACTGTATTTTAGAAGAGACAATAATTCAAAATAATATATTCATCAAAAAAACTGCTTTAGACCACCTTTAAACATTGAAATGTCACCGACAAAAAAAAATTGTTTCGTATGTTTATCGTTTTGTACATATATTTATTTATATAATAATTTTTATCTGCGTAGATTCTCTCGCATAGGATGAAATCTTGTCAATGATGTTATAAGAAAAACAATATTTATAAAAAGGGAAGAGATTGAAATGTATTTATATGTATTGAAATGTAAACTCGCAACTTGAGTTCGAAATCGAAACAGAATGAAAGAAACAAAAACACAATTTGAAACCGGCTCCTTTACGCATCAAGATAAATTTGTATTTTATTTGCATATACACAAAATCGCACCATAAAATGATCAATGCAAATATTCAATATATACGAATTTTATTGTTGTTTCGTTCAAAACTGACCACGAGAGAGATGAAAAAAAAAAGATTTTTTTTTTTAAATGTAGCAGTAACAACGAGCACGACACGAAGAGAGCAGTACGAACGAAAAAACGTGATCCACAAAAGAGATACACACAACAACAATGGACAACAATGCCAAACATCCGTCGCGACAAAACTGAATACAGTTCAGCATTTGTCATATAGAATACCGACATGCACCATGAAACGAGAGAGATAAGTAACATACACTCAATGTAGAACGAATAGTAGCATGTATGTGTTGTATGTTTCAACATAGTGTGTGGTGTATATAATAAAGAAGGAGAAATGTCTGAGCACGTACGAGCATGTGAGTGATAATGTTGAGCGCTACAAATGTGAATGTAAAGCAAACACTCATAAATGCTCTCCATACATTTAAAATAAAAATTGATTCATTTGTCGTGGACATCACATTGCACAGACTAAAACAACTGGCAAAACAGTTTGCCATATGCCATATTACTCTGCCAAAAATGATTCATTGCAACCAGCGTATATGCCCACACTTGAAATTGCCATCACAATTTAAAGTGATGAAATAATACAACCGTTTTTCTTCTTCTATTTTTGTCGTCATTATTGCTTTGCAACTGTTTTCGATGATTAACACAAAAAAATTTGTGATTTATTGTTCAAAGTGAAATTTACTACAAAGTTTTTATTTTTTATGTTTCGTTTTCCGAGTCACATTTTCAAATCGGCATATGTGTGTAGCGTGGAATATGCTATTGCCGTTTGTGTGTATATACACTTTAAGTTCGTACATTGTTGGAACAAGAATTACAAACACCACGTTGTGGCGTACGTGCGATTCTCGTGTTAGTTTATTCACACACAACGGCTAATATATGGAGTGCATTGAAACGTGATATTGTATATACGACGATTTGTTCCGTTTGTCTTGAAAAAAAATGTTCATTCAAATCATCGGAGCCACTTAACCGATGCTTATCTCTTTCAGTCTCATTCTCTCTCTGTCTCACATACACACTCTCAACAGCACATCACCACAAAATCGTAATCATTTTGCAGTGATAAATAGTCTTCTTCTAGTCATTGTTTTGGCCTGACAAACATTTCAATTAAATACGTATTTCGAATGTTTTGAATCTCTATCTCTCACTTTTTGTTCTGTTCTGTATTGTTCCATTCGGTGGGATCATCATAACAATAAAAAAAGTGAGACCTTCGGCGCACTTTTTCTTTTTGATTAATTACAACTTGACTTCGATTGACAGTCCGAATTGTGTTTTGTCTTCATTAATAGACAGAGAATAAAGAATTTATCATTCTTAATCCAATATCGCACTGATTAGTGATGAACTTCGTCATTCCATTTCCAAATGCATAATTTATTAAATCTGAATTACAGACATCAATAATCCAATTAAATTGCTTACATTGATGCCTTTCATTCTTACATAATGATAAATAATGCGTTTTTTTTTCTTTCTTTCTGTCAATAATTCCGATATGATGACGCAAATTCAAAGCCAAAAAAACATACATACACACGCACGCCAAATGAAGCCTTTGAACATTTCTTACTCATTCAACCTGAACACGCTTGCAAGTATGAGTATACATTTTTTTTTTCTGCCGTTATGAATAATAATTAACAAAACGTATCTAGGTTTGGCTTATGTAAAAAGAAATCCACACACTCATCATTATATTCCAGCGAAATAAATGAGCAGCCACAGAAAGGAATTTTCCATTCATCATCGTCATGCCAAGAGTCAATTACATGGAAGTAACTCATCATTAAACCGTTATTCCTGATTTGCCGTAAAATGTAAATGTTCATTTGTCGATTGGCAATCAAAGTCATAAACAATCATAATTCCAGTAATGAAGAGCCAAGAGAGCGAATAAGCGATAGAAAATAGCAACATTCTATTGAAGCATCGTGCTCAAGTCCATGCGATGACTTTTCATTTATTGCACACGCGTGTACAATGCAAAAAAAAAAAAAAAAAAAAAAAACAAACAATGAGTTTTATATTCACTTACCCGCTTTTTTACGCCAATGAACCGGAAGATTAAGATTAGTATTATTACAGGCAGCCAGTGTGATGGAATGAAATGAAAATCCTGAAAGAGAAAAGCAGAAAAGTAAACAATCATTGTTCTTGTTGAAAAAAGGCATCAATTATGCATATTTCTTATTAAATAGTAAAGAGTCTGCAAATATTTAAATAAAATTGTTTGCCGATTCTAGATCAGAGGTTTTTGCAATCAAAGATCAAATAAAACGACTATGATATTTTTTATTGTCACACAAAAACCAGTTGTTTGATTAGAAACCGCAATTAATTAAACCAGTAATTCCTATTTCCCCATGAATTTTGACCGGGAATTTGAAAGGAAAATAAAACAGACAGACAGACGCACACACACCATTCGACAATCGATTGAATCTTTTGAATTGCTTCGCCTTTAGACAAAATGAACGCGATCTGTATGTGTTACGTCTTTGTGACATGCAAATGAATAACAAATAAGTGGAAAAAATGCTGAATGGAACAAAAAGTGAGCATAAATTGAAAGGTGGCTTCATTCAAATGAATTTCGGATGGCTTTTGTTTGCATTTTGTTTGTTTTGGGTGTGTGAGCATGTTTAATGTGTATGTACATGTATCGATATGATGCTCTTTTACCGCTTACTTTAACCAAATCGGTTCGTTTCTATTAATTTTGTTTTGATTGTGTGAAATATGCACTAAAAGTTGTTCGACGAGTTTACAATTTGCGATAATGTGTTTTGTATAGTGTTTTTTTTTCTTTCTCTTCGGTGTTATTTAACATGGTAACAAATCGGCTCATCGACATGACTGAATCACTGCCGATGGCGACAAACAATGGAGTCAAGGGAGCGCATTTCATTCGAATGCGAACGATGCCAATTTATGAGATCTAAACGCGTGTTACTATTGACACGCCACACGATATAGGTATGTCACTACTCAACTTACACTAAACTAACTGTGTGATAATAGAGCAAGCAAAAGCGGGAGAGAGCAAAAGCAAAACAAAATAACCACACAACACAACAAACTCATTCAGACAATTTTGAAACTTTCGATACGAATTGATTGAGGAAAATTATGGTAGGCTAAGGAAAAAAACGGCAATCGTAATTGTGGCGATGGCCACAAACACATTACGTCGACAATATATATTATATTGTAACAACATCAACAAAACAGATGATGATGCAAAAAGAACACATTACTCATTGATAATTTCACTGTTATACATAGAACACAATAAAAAAAAAATCTGCGCATACATGTGTTCATTGTTCATATTATATACAAATTGCCTATGTACGACCTATAATCTCTTGTTCTGTCTTTTCTTCTTTTTTATCTTCTTTTGCCATTCTCATTCTGTCTGTGTGTTTATTTTTTTTCAAGTCCCGCGTCTTAATTTACTATCTAAGTGCGCAATGTCGCACCTAGTGAGCGCACTTATGTATTTAAAAAAAAAGAAGGTGTGTTTTGGCTGTGGAAATATGCAATTTCAAAAATAACAGTCGATCGTATATGAATTCTTACATGTTGTACCGAATTTACATAGACAAGGACAAAAAGTGTGCTCTTTTATGAAAAAAACATAAAAAAAATGTGTAGTATGATAGAAGCTGCCTCCACCAGAAGAGAAAATAGCTCTCGTTCGAATTGAATATCAACGATTTCGAATGGGTGTTTAATAGTGTTAGAAGGTTTTTTAATTTGTTTAGAAGGTAAAGTGACACACACTTGAAGTATATATATATATGTGTATATATCAGTTTCCTTTTGGGTCGATGTGTTTATCTCTCTGCGAAATGAGGCAACAACGATAAGTCACGAACCGTAAAATATTACACATAGAGTCTCATACACTATTTCAATGAGCTTCGAATTGAATTTAAGACAACGTCTACGATTATAATAATTGATTACTTCGCAATTATCACATGAACGAACTGAACGAAACACAAAAAATCACACGACTCAATCGATATTTTTTTTATTACGTCGAACGAAATTTCTCCAATTCGTAGTCCGAAACGTTTTTTGTTGTCATTGGATTGGAACACACGAGAAAATGGTTTTGAATAAAAAAAAAACTTTAATGTTTAATTGTTGTTTTTGTAAGTAGCTGCTGTCTGGTTTTCATACGACACTTCACTTGAAATTCTATAATCAGATTTTTCACAGAAAGAAGGCCCCTCCGTTCACATACATTAAAAAAATAGTCGCAACGTAGTGTCGTCACTATGCTTTAAGCTTTTGTCTTTTATTTGATTTTAATCATTAACTTTTTTTTTCGCATTCAGTATTTTTCCAGATATATTCACTTTTTTTTATTCAGAAAGATGCCGCGTCGTTTCTCTTCAATAGACTCTTCTTTTTTGCTCTTTAATTCTCTGCTGTCAAATGTATAATTTTCTTTTTTTTTTGTTTGAGACTATTTTTTTTAATGATTAAATACTTTTCATGTCGTCGATGTTGTGGTTGTTCTTGATGTTTGTTATTGTCCGCCACCAGTTTATTAGCCACTCTGATGTTTTTGTCACTTTGTTTTGCCCATTAAAAAAATGAGACGTCACTTTTTTGTTCGTTTGTATTTTATATATTTCACTTGAAACGAAAATTATCAACAAGAATACGAACGCAAACACGCAAACAAAAAAATTTATATCTTGCTTTTTACAATTGGTGTTGACAATTGCACGCGAAATTTTCGACGAACGAAGAAGAAGAAGAGAGAAAATAAAACAGTCCAACACAAAATTGACAATGAACGCCAATCGATATAATAATAGGACAAATAATGAATGTATGTTTCTTGCAAAGAAAGTCAACAATATAATAATGATTGCAATAAGTAATCAAAACACGAAAATTTCCAAAATGTTTTTACTTGTTGCCGTTTGACTGACTGAACACGAACGATCACTTCAGACGCACACGAAAAACAGACGGAAACCAACGAGCAACAACAACAACAAAAAAAAGAGGCAAAATTACGCCAAACCCGAAAACACAACGATACGAGATATGCTAAGTGCGCGAACGATTTACATAAACTGAAGTAAAACCGTCACAATGGCATTTGCTTTGGCGAAATTCACTCTATAGTCATTCATCGTTTCTTATAGCACATCTACATGTATGTGCGCTTGACGCCGAGTCACTGCAGTCGATGAGAATGTGGCAAACCCGTGATATTTGTCCGAAGCAATGTCAAATACGAAATTTATTTGACACAAACCTGAACCATTTTTTTTCTCTTTTTTTTTCAATCGTTAGAATGCGATTGCCACAAAATTAGCATAGATCTTTGGACATGTCAAACTGGAACTATTAGAGTGGCATGTAAACGATAGGGTGAATAATTTAAAGCAATTTACGGACACAGACCGGACGGGTTTTGTTTTATATGAACACATCGCGAAGCACATCGCGCACACATTTTAGATCGCGTGAAGCGTGTGAATCGATGTATTGAATGCTATCCATGTGGTTAAATTGTCAAAGTGAGCGTTGAATCATCCAAAGCAAGTGCTTTGGTTGTGCGTGTTTATTTTTTTATTCTTCTCTCTGATTGCAGTGGTATTAGTTTGCTAGTATAGTTCCGATGGTTTTTATATGGCAAAGCATTTTTTTTTTTGCATTGAAGTCACAATTAAATTGTACTAGTTGCTTTCTGTTTATTGTGTAATTTTTGTGTGTCGCGGCGTGCAAACGGTAAAACAAATACTGTTGTCGACCACACAACATTTCGCCTCTCTCGCTCTGTCTCTTTCCATCTGTACACATTTACTTTGTAGTTGTTGTTTTATTTTCCTGTTATTGACTGTTTCATCTCTCGAACAATACGGAATTTAATGCCTGGCTAAAATTTGTTTACGTTAAAACAGCGGTTTGTCGTTGTCTTGGTGGTGGGCTTGTAATTATTTTATCACTTTATTATTATTATATTTCAATGTACGATTAGAATTATTTCGTTGACATCATATCGAGCATGTTATTACACCAAAAACAAACGGATTGCCAAACAAAATAAGTAAATAAAGAGTCTAAATCTGCACAGAAGCACTTTTTTTTATTAAATCATATAAATTATTAGTTAAGCCAGTTGCGTTCTCATTTATTTCGATTGCTGCGAAATTGAGCATGTAATTTTGTTGTTGGACTCGTATTTGGATGTCATCAAACTTTATTTGCTTTACGAGAGGGGAATTCAAGTAATTTTACAACATTTGAATTGACAAGAGCGTAGAAACAGAAAACAAAAAAATAAGTAGAATGAACCAGAATGAACCGTTTGAAGAGTTGTTAATTGAAATTTTGTCTGCGTAATTCATTTACGAAAAATTCTCGTGCTTTTAAGAATTCCAAAAATTTTAACATTTTTTTTTTGTGTTTACTTCGAACACTCGATATCGGTTTTTAACAGCACCTTTCGTCAGTTTGAAAAATAAAAAAGTTTTCAAGTTTTCGTTGGCCCGAATCGTTCGATTCAATATACTCGGTTGCATTTTAAGGACAAATCATTTGAGTTTTTGTTTTGTTTTCAAGTGTAACAATGATTTTATCAATTGTAAACGATACGTTTATTTATGCAAGACATAAAATAATTGAACAACATATAAGTTTTTCTAGTGATATACTCTTGAATCGAACAAAAAAAAACGCACCGTGCCAACCTTCAACGATAACAATTTATCGAATTGCATAAATATATTCCTGTCACACAATTGTCATACGCCTGATAATAACAATAATGAATTTAAACAAAAAAGAACCACCTATACACCATGATGAGCATTTACTTCATCCTTAAACAATGCTTTTTCGAATACAGGTCACATACGATAATGCAAACTACGTCTCTCTCTCTATGTTCCTGACGTTGTATGATTCTTTTTTTTTTTTATTATTTCGCCAAGTATTAATTTGAATGAACAATCAAAATTGACAATCATTTCAACACATATCATTGCGCACTTACCTTGAATAAAATGAATTAATTTATTGCGTCTGCTTTGCAATATTTCACTTCACACTCGCTTTCTGATATATACTATTCGAGGAATTTAATCAGCGATTTGTTTTTCACTTCACACTTTTCAAAAACCAAATAAAAAATTTGTAGTAATTTTTTTCTACTTCTAACGAGAACGAAAACTCTAGAGAGAACTGTGTCGATTTTGTTTATTATATATAAATAATTTTGTGTCGATGCCGAGGATTTAGTTCTGGTCTAAATAATTTTCACATCGAGTTAAGTAATACATCCTATCATCGAAGATGAGTCTGAATCATGCAAATATAATGCAGAGAATCAAAAATCTCGTTGTATAAAAATATTCGGATTTTTTTCTTCTTCGTTTTACGCAAACAGATGGTTGTTTGACTCAAAAATGAATGAATTTATTCATCGAGAAAAAAAAAACACGGATCACATTTTCACTCGAAGAAAAAGAGCGCAGTTTTAGTTTCACCCTGCGTTTATGTTGTGGAAAATTTAAAAATCGAGCGCGTAAAAATAAAATGTGTGCGGATGCATGCAGTATATTGTAAGTATCCAAACAAACTGAGCGTTTACTTTTCAATTTATTGGTTTCTATTTCGCATAGACCCTCTCTGCTATTATGTATTCAGCACCGAATGTAATTTGTTATAATATAGACATGTGTTCGACACGAAAATTTATATATTTTTTTGGCACGAGTTAGCTAACACATACATTCTGTCCATTTTGATAGTATATTGTGTGCGCGCGCTATTTCACGTTTATTATGTGGTTTTTGTGTGCGGTATTTGTTATCGACGATAGCTTTAGTATTAATGTGCTTATATATACAAAATGTGTGTGTATATTTATTTAAATTTTTGTGTGTTAGATATGTGCGACACGATTGAATTTCGCGCATTAACAAGAACCAATGCGCCTCTCTGTCTTTTATTGAAAAAACAACAACAGCAGCGGCAACAGCCAAAGGGAGTCTCATTTTAATCATGTACACAAAACATCATATTATTTACTCTCGTTTCAATTTCTCATTGTGCAATTATTTTTGGGGCCCAAATGAAGCCGCTATTTTTAGCAAACTAATTTGATTCACGCATTCGAGCACGCACTGTTATTATAATCATCTTCAACGTCAAATGGATATACACTTATAATTATTATTTTTCGCACCCTCTTTGAGCACATTACAATGTGTAAAACATAAGAACGAATACTCAGAACTTTATTTATTTTGATGGAACAAAATATCTATAATCAAGTTTTATGGCGCCAAGGAAAACAGTCATAAAATTTCATAATAATCACAGTTAATTTTGCGCAGTAAGTAATTCACATAAATGATTAAACAGTGCAGTATTCAAATGTAGCACACCAATTGAATTTCCACAACTATATTACAGCAATGCCAATAGAGCATATCCGATCGATGTTATTAATCGTTCTTAATCGTATACAGTTCACTGTTTGAAACAATTGTTGTAATCGTAACATTGAATTTCTGTCCAAAAATACAAAATGTAAAACATCTTTTTTTGATCGGATCGTAAAGCATCTTTTTCAAGTGAACAAAAAGAATTTGAATAGCGATTTTCAATGAATTTATTGCATTAAATTGATAGTGAATTTCACATGTTTAAATGGTGTTTTAATGAAGAGACATATGATTTTTCTTTATTTTGAATTAAATTCGTTGTTTTTTATTCCTCGAGCATCTTTTCCAACTTATCTTGCTTCATCACAACTCCCTCTATAAACTCATATTCTCTATAAAAATAAAAGAGAAAAAGAGAGATTTCATTTGCATGTTACGCTTAATTCAAGTGTCTATATTTGCTTGTAATGTAGATTGCAAAAAATTACTTGTCTGAAAATTCCAAAATTTCCACGTTGATATTTTCGGGTATCTTTTCCATTATAATGTTATTTACTCTTTGAAGTAAATCAAGCATGTTTTTTTTTGTTGCGATTTTCGAATTGCCATATGGACCGCCCTTCAAATATTCAAACGCCCCATCTAGAATTGCTTTATCAGCCCTGAAAACAGGTGAACATGTATTAAACGTTTATTTTCAACGAAAAAAAAAATGAATGGATTTTTTAAATTCTTACATTTTTCAATCTGTTCAATTTGTTTGCCGGACACCCAATATTTCGATGATGTGAAGCCGAAAATATGGTCAGCGTCTAATTATATTATTACGAAAATACAAATTGCTTATGAAAAAAATGTGTTCAATATCGTTTTCAATTGATATGAAGAGAAACAGTTTTAAAGTTGACTTCAACGAGTTCCTTTTATAGCACGTTTCGTTGACATTTAAATGAAAAGTGAATCTACTGAACTGTCGTCCCACTGAACTGAAATTTTGTTTTGGTTCAATACAAAATAACAACACACACTTCTATTCAACATATGTTTGTGCATTACGAAACCTGACGTTCTACGACTGGAATTGGAGCGTTAGCCAAGTTCACAACCATTTACGTATTTTATCAAGTCGTAAACATCTGCTCTGTTCAGTAAAAAAAAATCAGTGAATTCATTTGCGCATCAAATCATTTCAATGATATCTAGTTATTATTGAAAATAAAATTTGTTGAAAACGATTTGGTTTCGATCAAAAACATTGTCCGAACGAATTTCAAACAAAGTGTGCAGTCTTTGAGTTGTTTAGTTTTCAACGGAAATTTTCTTTGTTTACATTTCCCCTTCGAGAATAAACGTCAACGGTTAGCTCTTTGTGTACAATGAGTGACTTTTATTTCTCTCATTTTTATATTGATGAATAAAATATGGCGTCTTCATTATAGACTAAACATCCAAACAGACTGTGTGAAATTGTTTTTTGCATTTTGTGAAAATTCGCTTCGAAATTGATTTGATTTTAAGTGTTGTTTGTGAAAAAAAGGATTGCGTGAAACGCAAAATATACGATTCAAATAAGAAAAAAGTCGAATGGTATCGGTTCTTTTTTTTGATTTACAAAAATACTTTGCCCTTTCACACGCATCGATAAACCAAATGGAAATGCGTTGAATTTTTCTATGCGAAAATAATTTGTGATATTTTAATTCGATTTAAATAAGTCATCTGCAAAATGAGCACTTCAAATAGTAACACACTGCCTGCCAATATCAATGCAAACAATCAAAGTTTGGCTGCTGAAGGTGTCGTCGAAAGAGGAAGGTTTGTATTTTTTCTTTTAATAGAAATACCAATAGATTGCATATCAGTAGTATGACTGTTAGCCGTTTTTCAATTGGATAATTTTGTGTTGTTTCTAGTTGTTTCCTGTTGCGATACGCGAGCCAAAATTCATTGGATGAAAGTTCACAAAATAAACTCCCGCGCTCATCAAAGGATAAAACGGCTGGCACATATCAAAATGATGAACACACTTTCAAATGTTTCAAAGCGATGAATGAAATGCGAAAAAATAGTCTATTCTGTGACGTCACATTGATTGCGGAAAATATGGAAATTCCAGCCCACAAAATGGTGTTGGCATCATGCAGCCCATATTTTTATGCAATGTTTTCTGGCACGGATTTTGAAGAATCGCATCAAGATAAAATCCATGTCCACGGCGTTGACTATCACGCACTTCAGTTGCTTGTTGAATACGTGTACACTTCATACGTTGGTGTGACTGAAGACAATGTTCAGGTAATACACACACACACACACACACACACATTCATTCACACATCACTTTATATCAGTAAGCATTAATTGTTATTCGATTGTTTCAGACTCTCTTAACGGCTGCAAATTTGTTGCAATTGACTGATGTTCAACAGGCGTGCTGCGATTACCTACAAATGGAATTGGATCCATCGAATTGTTTGGGCATAAGAGATTTTGCTGACATTCATGGCTGTGTAGATCTGCTTAACTATGCAAACACTTACATTGAACAGCATTTCGCTGAGGTCATTCAATATGATGAATTTTTCAATTTGCAACATGATCAATTGATTAATTTGGTGAAAAGCGATCATTTGACCGTTGGCACAGAAGAAAAAGTCTATGAATCCGTTATTGCATGGATTCAATTTGATAAACAGGATAGACGCAAATTTTTGCCCACTCTTTTGGAGCATGTGCGTTTGCCATTGGTGAGCCAAGAATATTTGGTGAATCGAGTTGAGAATGAGCCATTGCTCAAAGAGGATTTACTTTGCAAAGATTTTATCATTGAAGCGCTAAAATATCATTTGCTAAAAGGTGATGCAAAAAATATATTGAAAACGACACGAACAATTCCACGACAACCGATCGGATTGCCGAAAGTTCTGCTTGTTATTGGGGGTCAGGCACCGAAGGCGATTCGAAGTGTTGAATGCTACGATTTGAGAGAGGAACAATGGTACCAAGCCGCTGAAATGCCAAGCCGGCGATGCAGGTATACTGTCGAAAACAGAGCTCTTCAAGTGCTTGAGTCGAAAGAAATGTTTTAATCAATTGTTTTTATGGAACAGAGCCGGACTTGCTGTGTTGAATGATAAGGTGTATGCTGTGGGCGGGTTCAACGGCAGTCTTCGCGTTCGCACTGTTGATGTTTATGACCCAGCTACAGATTCATGGTCAGCAACTTGCAGCATGGAAGCACGCCGTTCAACATTAGGTATTTACGCAATTTGATGCGTTTTCAATATAAATTCTGCCAATCGTTATGGAAATCAAATGACTCATTCTATTGATTTTTGTTTTCCACAGGCGTCGCCGTATTGAATGGATTAATATACGCAGTTGGTGGTAAGACATAAAATATATTTTGTTTTATTTCAAACATCTTATGATTTTTTTCTTTTTTTTATTGTAGGTTTCGATGGCGCCACTGGTAATAATTATTGACTTGAAATAAAATACAAAATGTAAATACACTTCACTTTCAATGACACTTTGGATTTGTTTGTTTCAGGTCTAGAGAGTGCCGAGGTATATGACCCGAAAACCAACACATGGACTATGATTGCATCGATGTCAGCACGACGTAGTAGCGTAGGCGTTGCTGTTGTTCACAATCAATTATATGGTTTGTTATTATATTATATGCCAATATAGAGAAATAAAGCAATAATGTTTTTCTTTTCTATTTATTGAACCAATTTAGCGATTGGGGGATACGACGGTGCTGTGCGTCAATGCCTGAACTCGTAAGTAAAAAGCAATTTTATCTTTTTATTATCATACTCAACGGTTACTCATAAAATGGAACAATAGTAACATTTTTCGAATTGCGTCATACACAGGGTTGAACGATATAACGTTGAGAAGAATACATGGCAAAGGATATCCGATATGAATGCAAGACGGTCTGGTTCGGGTGTTGGTGTTGTTGACAATGTCCTCTATGCTATCGGTGGTCACGATGGCCCCTTGGTACGAAAGAGCTGCGAAAAATATAGTTTTGAGACAGATTCTTGGAGTTCAATTGCTGGTATGAATCTTTTTTTTTTTCAAATTCAATTTTTTTAAATAAAACCAGTAATAATATTTTAAAATTTAGATATGAATTTCCGACGTCGCAACGCTGGTGTTTTGAGCCATGATGGATTATTATACGTAGTTGGTGGTGATGATGGCAGTTCGAATTTAAATAATGTTGAAGTCTATTGTCTGAAAACCGATACGTGGCGCATATTGCCAAGTTGCATGAGCATTGGACGCAGTTATGCTGGAGTGTGTATTGTGGATAAGCCCATGTGAAAACAACAGCAGAGTGCAGCAGCACGGTACGCAAATTGTTGTGGAGATGATGATAGTCAAGCAGAAGGTCTGTTTGACGCATCGACTGGTGTAACACGTTCAGATAATGTACATCGCATTGCAAGCACCAGCAATCAAAATAATCAAAATACCATTCGAAATCCACACTATGAGAATATTTATGAATCCATTGATCAATTCGCTACTGTAAATGCTCCTGCCTCTGCTGAAAATCAACATCAAAATATACCTGTTGCCGCCGCTGTATCAGCAAACAATGGTCGCATCAACATTCGTCCAAACCGAAACAACGCTAACATCGCCAACAACAGCAATTTCCATTATAACGCATCACCATTTCCACATCCACGAAATGGGGCCGCATATGATGTGCCCCGTCATGCACGAAACTATTATGCATCAAATATTGGTACGGCATGTCGTCGAGCCACAATCGAATCGAATCACAATCGAATACGATATGCAAATCGCACCTTTCGACAACGTAGTTTTGACGATGCCGAATCTTATTCACCAAATAATAATTTCCGATATGAGAATATTTATGAACAAATCCGTGAGGAGCCGATTTATCGAAATATCGGTTTGAATCGTGGCAATGCAGCCAATCGATTGTATGGCCGTATGGATGTCATTGGTCATGGAATCGGTCGTATTGAACGTCATTTGAGCAGTTCATGCGGAAATATCGATCATTATAATTTGGGTGGAACGTATGCCATCTTAGGACATAGTCATTTGAGCACGGTTGGTCATGTTTATGCATCGAACAATGCCAAAGAGACGGCCGGTAAAAGTTCAAACTTTTTCAGCTGTTTGGGAAGAGAAAATTCACAATCCATGAGCAACATATGCCGGGAATCAAGTAATAATGGCAACAACTCAACATCAGAACAAGCAACTGCGGCTGCAGCCGTACCCACAGCCGCACAATCCACTTCACAAAATGAAAATGGCAATAAACACACGGGCGCCATTCCGAAGATCAAGAATAAAATGCAAAATGCAATACGAAACACTGGCTCAAATCCATTACATTCCACTGCATTGAATCGCATTTCGAAATCATCATTACAGTGGCTTTTGATGAACAAATGGCTGCCACTTTGGGTAGGCAATGGCCCCGATTGTAATGTGCTCGATTTTAATTTCATGTTTTCGCGCAATTGTGACGGATGTGAAAGAGATGATAATGTAATGCTCTATGATGCATCAAATTCGAATGGCGGTAATGTATCATTTGCAAATTACCGCGGAGATTTCGGCCAAGATAATTACTATAGCATATCACGCCCAATGCGTTACAATAATAACAGTTTGATGCAATTCAATTCGCGACGCATGTACGGACCGATTCAACAAGCAAACTATCGACCGCATGAAGGGGATAATTCTGGTTATGATATGTCTTACAATTTCCGGACACATCAACCGGAAAATCCATTCCGAAGATGGGAATTGAATTCGGAAAATAATTCATTTCGTCCGGCTCCCTCTGGACAGGTGCGAAGAATCACCGATGGTACCATTCCAAAATTCTCAAATGGCAACCATCAGAATAATAATAGTCAAGTTCGTGTCGAGGTCACTCATAACCCGACCGAAGCAAACGCACCAAGTACTTCATCGGTCCCAAATGCTCAGTCAACATCAAATGCTGGTAACACCAGTAATGCTGAACCGTCAACTTCACAACTACGGACCGATCGAAGAGCATTTGAGAATGTGACTTTGAGCAGCAGCACAGAGAGCACATCCGAAGCTGCTGAGAACAAAGTTTTATCACCCGATTTGTCGACAGCGCGACGTTTCTCTGAAAATACAGAGGACGACCAATACAATAGCAGTGGAAACTCATCGAGCTCTGACGACGACGGAAATGATGATACGATTAGCGAATTCAATACAAATGACAACACCGACAATTCAGACAGATTTAATGAGCAATCAAATTAATCCAATTATAAACCAATTTTACACCATCCAGCGAATTCATACGGCATTCATATTATATTGAACAGTTATTACACATATATCCATTCGAATCACTTACTCATTCGACAAAACTTTTAAATTTTTTAATGAATCATGGTTTGCAATGGTCTCTTTTTTTCTCTCTTTCAAAATATCATATACATATATACAAACATATTGTGTCACACATAAAATTCAATTATTATAATTATGCAGATTTCATTCGAGTTCTATTGTTCATAAGATTATAGCAGGCTCAAAATATACACTATTAAAATCGTACGATTCAAAATGATTGTACTTTTTCATTTTGGTTAATGTCATTGAGCATATTATTCATTTTTTAAGCTGAGGTAAGTTGTTGTGCAGGTGTGAGTTGAAAACTGAAAGTTCTACTGGAATTTATGGACAATTATCGAAAGTAAACCTTTTGCAAACCATTCGCAAAGCAGTGGACAACTGGTAATGTCCACTACTGTCGTTATACATGACTATGGCATAATGTGAATGGCCATTCTGAAGTGTGATCTAGATTCGATAACAGGGGGAAAAACTCGGTAGAAAAAAGACAACGAAATTAAGCGTATATCGCATTTGCACATTGTACATCAGTAGTAGTGATTGAAACGGTTCAGTGCACCATCTAAACGGTTTAAACAAAATTCTCACGCTAATGAACGTTAAAAGTTCAAGAAATTAATTTTCTTTTTTTTTCGCTGACGTAAAACCCCTTCAATTAAATGGTTTTCTTTCAACGTGATTTTGCTCACGATTGCATCATCAAATTAAGTTTAAAATTTTAATATCAAATAACAATACTGCCATAGACGAGGTCCATTATTTGTATTTGTGACATTTTGCTCTCGATTTGGCGCGTCAGATGAGAATTTTATAAGCCGTACTTGAAATCATAGTCATATGTCAAACTATTGATGTTATCCATAAATCTTCCATACAAATAAAATACTTTTCCGTTCTGTAATAAGATCAATCGCATGTTGGTGCTTGTGATATTACACGTTCAATTCCGCGTAAAAAGGGAGACAAGCGCGACCGAGAGAACGAGACAAAAAGGCAAATTTGAAATATGATCGAGTAAATTGAATCGTTCTCTCTGGCAAATTTGATTTTCCCGACAGTCAAGAAAAAAAAAAATTATTATTATTAGCTATAAATTTGTGGCGAGTGCAGTAGACGCGCGCTACTTAATCCGCATTGTGGATTTGCGCATGCAATTCATATAACGGACATTGAAAACTGTTAAATCAATACCGACCGACGTGTAATCGACAATTTTTTTTGAATAAACAAATCTTTTGCGAATCGCGAGAACGCTATGTTCAATTCATTTTGAACATGAACAAATAAAAAAGAAAATGAGTGTGGCACCCACAGGCAAATGCTATACTACTGATAGCAATCGAAACATGCAAAAACAAAAACTTCGTATAAATTACTTCGTAAAGAAAAACTGTAGTGTAACGGAAATTATATATGCAGAGAGATATGAATCACAACTTAGAATTGAACAGAATGACACCTTCTCATTCTCTTTGTTACGTTCGTACATTACGACAATAATTTTGCATGACTTGCATTGCATAAGTGCGTTAACAAGAAGCGAAATATATGGTAGCGTACAGTTTTTAATCACTCTTGCCGAACAAGAGATAGCAGCAGCACATAGAACGGTCACGTCCACCGAAAATCATGATCCGCCAAAAAATCAGAGCAGGATAGAAAAATAAATCGAACCTTTTTTTTTGTGTAAACATTTTAATAATTCACATATATGTTATTTGGGCCGATCAGCCGTATGCCATTATCATACTGTCTCATTCATCACCTTTGAATAGGTTCACACTGATTATACTGTTGTTGGTTTTCTTAAATAAAAAGCAAATTGATTGGTGAACCTTTCATGCAAACCTCTTACGTGTGTTCGTTGTAATAATAATTAAAGTGGGCAAACTTAGCACATACTCAAAAAAAAATCCATCGAAGTACAAATATCACAAAAATTCAATCATGCGGTATTGCCGCCGTGTTGTTTTGCATGACGATCCTTTGCGAGATTCGAAACAACGAATAAATAAGATATACAAACAACAACCGCAGCAGCAGCGGCAGCAGCATTAAATGTTTTGTTTGTGTGGTTGCCGTTCGAATGAATATATATATTATCCATATATATTCGGTTGTTGTGAATGTGATTCGCACTTTTGATTGAGGAGAGTAAAAAGACTCTCATTCACTCAGTAGTATTTGCATACGATTCGGCGAGTTCAGTGTTGATCGATAGCTTGCTTCGAGAGCAACTGTTTTTGTGTGCTATGCTATGGTGTGTAGCTATCTGTGTATTTCTTGCTATTTAATTTAGTTTATAATTTGAAATATTCGTGTAATATTACCAACTGTCGAACGTTGGCGCCCAATGTTCCATGGGCAGATATTGAAATTTTGTTTTGATTTTAGTTTATAGGAACTTATGCTTCAAGTTCATTATTGTGTTCAATCGAAAAATATGCATATAATACTGTAAATGCGTTTGTGAGTGTGTTATTATTCTGTATATATTTCATATTATTATTATTTATTTTTTCGATGTTCTTGCAAATGCAAAATTCAATATAATTACTTAAGTAAATAATTACCGTCAAAAGCGTACACGATAAATGAGCGGGAGCGAAGTAAAACAAAGTAATAGTAATTTGCAAAAAAGAGGCAGCAAAACATTGAACATTCTCAATTATGACGAACTGGTTAATTGTTAACGGTGGTAAAACTAATATAGAAATATAAATCTATTGGGTTTTTCGATGCTTAATTTTTTTTTGTTCGTTTTCAAGAAAAAGCATTGAAATCTTTTGATTGTTTTGCGTGTTTTCATTTTCGTCTTATTATTCAGTTTCGTCTATATTTATATTGAACATGAAGGTGCTCGCAAGCGCGCATATATACAAAATTCTATTGAGTGAGCAATTTATATTGGTTTACGCACATCGCCATTTAAAAGTCTCCATTCAAGTGGATTTCGTAATATAAATTAATAGTGAACGCATGCGTGCGCCCGTGATCGCGCTCTGCCATTTGATTTGTGTGCGGCTTTGACTGCAAAAATTGACAATAGCGTGATGATTCCATCAAATATCCATATGATTCGTTAACGGTTCGGTATTTTTTTTTCTTCTTCTTCTTTGGTTTATCACACTTTCAGTTTTCAATGTTGTTGTAGGTATGCAGAGAGATCATTCATATAATTGATACCTTTTTTCTTTCAGAGATTGTTGCGATCTCGTCCAAATTGGCGACATAGTTTAACATGACCTTTTCTTTTGCTTCATTTTATTCATACATCGTCGAAAAACGATTTGAAAAAAAAAAATCAACTCACTCACAGATGAATTAGGAGATATCAAAATAACAGCAAATTTTAAGCATCTAATCAATTAAAGAAAATAATCCAAATGAATATATATCATAGTGAGAGAGCGTTGTCGTCTTGCTCACGTTGGTGTTTGCCATTTCATTCCAATAAGCATTTGCACATTGTGTCGCCTCGTTTTTTTTGTCGGCTTTCGATGTTCCGTCTATAGTCAAAATGGAACATTGATTAATTTTAGAGCGCATAGAATATTGAAATCGTTAAGTCGTTGCTCTATTTTATACGGCGTCTTTTTATTTGATTTTTCCATTCTTCAAGGTTTTATATCTTCGCACATTAAGTCTCATCAAATTCAAAGCTCATCGTCAAATTTATTAAGATCAAAGCATGTTTCGAACGTTTTTTTTATGGTTTTCTACAAATACGTGACTTTGACGCAATGAAGAACAATATCGATATCATCAGACCAAAATCAAAATCAGCACGATTAAGAAAAAGTGTTTTACCATTTTCAGACAAAGAAATATTGACGGCAAAAATTAAAAAAAAGCGAAAAAGTAACAAAAAAAATTGCCAACTTTAATTAGTTCAAAGTCCAAAAATTGACATGGAATGTGTGCAGCGCTTTTATCATATTCAAATGGATTTGTTTTTTTTTGCGCTCTGTACATATATGTCGAAAAGCGAGATTAGACACACAAATGTTGTCAAAAAGACGTTGCACGGATTTATGATAATTCATTCACACGGAACTTGGCTGTTTGTTTTGTACAATGTGATTATCTCCATGCTACCCACTGATGACTTAACACATTGACATCGGGGGAATTTGCTGTATGATTTATTCAATTGAGGCTCGGATATTATTGTTTCTTTCTTCTTCACTTTCAGTTAATCGATGAATCCATTTCGATTATTATTTTGGCGTCGATAAGCACAAATAAATCATTTCGTGAACAAAAGCAACGTCGTTATTGCATTTTATGACTGAATGAAAGATATGTAACTATGGGCGAAAAAAACAGCGACGGCGACAGCAACACCACCACCACCATAACATTGTTGCCGCCAAAAAGCCGAAAGACCGAAAATGTGTAGACACCTTTATATCAAAATACTCATATATATAAAATGGCAAATTTAGGACACGATCTTATGCAATCTTATCTGAAACTCTTTTTTTTTTCGTTGTATACCGGAATCTGACTTTTCGGTGACACTTCTGAAACGCTATTTATAAATTGTATTGGTGTACGTATGTGGTGTTGTATATGATTGCTTTTGTGCGTTGTTTTTTTTTTCATTCAACATGCGCGTGCTTACTACGTTATCTTTCGGCAATTCCCTTACCATGTGAAACTGCACTGTTTTATATATAAATGTTGTTATTGGCACGCATGTATTGATATTTGAAGAGAAAACCAAATCCAGTTTTCATTTTCAATACACGGCAATTTTTCGTCGACCTTTCACTAAATTTACTTTGGTGAATGTGAAACGATTTTGGTAGAGACAGAGACGAAGAGAGAAACCATCTCTCGTCGAACCAAAATATGTGCTCGTGAGCGCACACACAATCAATCGAAAATGATAATGATATTTACCAATTATAATAAATATGCACCTGATCGTGGCGATTAAATAACATGTAGGTTTTTTTTCCTGATTCCAAAGTGTTCAGGCTTGAAATAGAGCCACTTTTATATGTCAGTCAAACCACAATTGAACGAACATACAATATGCTCATTTAATCATTGTCTCGTGCTGGCACTGCTACATTGCATAAGACATATATCGGTTGACAGCACCAACAAAATCAACATTGAGGCAAACACTGCGTATATGTGATACGGCGTCTTCAATTTATCTTCGTCAAAAAGTTCTTGAGCGGCAGCGGCGATTTTCGCAGAATGAAATATTTAAACATAGAATCATGTCTAATTTTAAACACATTGAATGAAATGAATTGCGAATTACTTATCATAAATATGTTTGTCACACTAATCAATATCTCATTTACTCTTTTTTTTACAGATTACAAGAATTCTGAATCGATTGAATTAAAAATCTATCAACGACATTCAATTTAAAATTCAATCAAAAGTGTAAAGAGAAGAAGAGAGACAGAGATAAAAGAAACAATATGCAGACAAATCGTGACTTTTTTCACATTAGTCATAACATACGATAGGGATTGATCGCGTGAATATTTTAACAATTTGCATAACAAACGAGAGAGAGAAGTAGTTCTCCTGTGCGAACAAGTTTAAAATCACATGTAAAATGGTTCGAATGGAGAGCATGAGACGATAAAATAAAACCACGACCAGTTAACATATGAGCAACAACAAAAAATCAAACAACAACAACACACGAGTGTATTACAAAATCTGAATACTATTGACCGTATCAAAAAGTGACACACATGATTAGTGGTTTCAAAGAGATAATTGATTCATCGAATGCCAAATTCAAATATAGATAGTATCAATCGAGTGTTGAAATTAATGAATTAATACTGGGCCATCGAAACACACACACACATATATATACACACAGTGAGAATCGTATCGCGAAACAAAACGCACAGAAGCCATAAAATCTATATATGCAAATATAATAAGGCGGAAAATTGTTCACTTTGCGTGCGTTTCTAATAATGGCACTCGTGAATTTTTCATTACCATTCAGTGGTTCAGTGGCACCATCAAATTGGATCACAACACCAAATCCGATACAAAATCAACACGTAACAGTTGTGAATGATTTACTTTATCATCCTGAAGGTCATCAGCAGCATGAAGCTGATGATACGTCCAATGTACAGCGACAATATTATAAAAATGATCCATATTCACATCCAACCCAATCGCCGCCAATATCAAATCAATATCAACGGCAAACATTTCATTATCGATCTCGTGGCGCGTCCAACAATTATTTACCGCCACCATTGTCCAATTTGAATTCGAACCATGAACGACCGCCGTCAACCAAATCACAGTACATACCACAATTACAACCACCGCTGGAGACGGGCACACGAACGGTCACAAATTACCAAAGTCATCATCAGACACGCGCATTTGGTGAAAGTCGGTACGAGGCACACGAATTTTATAATGAAAATATTAGCAGTAATTTAAATAATAGTGATGTTGATAGTCAGTCACCAAATGGTGCATTCGATTCGATTGTAAACACACCACAACCGCCGATAACCAATGATAAACTATCATCCATTCAAAATGACGACAAAACGTACACATTCCCTGCCAATCGTCCAACATACACCCAAGTGCAAGCTGGCCATGGTTCAAAAACCCAAGTGCATGCGGTATTGGACTATGATAATGACGAATACTATGACGAAGAGAATGTCGGTAAGCATCATTTTATTGTTGATGACATTCAAACGATTACGTTCGCTTCTTATTTGGCGAATCAATTTGTTTGCGGTCTTTTTTTTATGCATTCGGTTAAATTCAAATTGTATTGATATGTGGTTTCTTTTTCTCTGCATTTCAGATCCAAAAGATCCATCACCAATTACACCGATTCAAGGTCCAATATTCATAAAAAATTCCTCCGTTCCAGTAGTTCCTCTATTTTCATATCCTACCATGAATAACGGTACCTTCATTAGAATTCCTGTAAGTATTTTGCAAAGTTTCAAGAAAGAAAGAAAAAAATAATTCCAAACTTTGTCAGTGACTGTTGTTTTCGTCATTATCTGTGCCTATGTTCCTTATACAAAACGCCTTTCATTCACCTTTTACGCGACAGCACGTAGCATTTATTTTTAACATTTTTATTCGGTTTAGTTCTTGAATTTTAATAGCTTAATCTGATGGTGTATTAATTTCAACACCCGCACCACCAACCAATTCATTCATCATCCACATATTCGCCATTTGATAAGTTAGAACCGAAACCATAGAAGGAATACATTTTTTTGCTGTTGAATGGTTGGATTTTTTTTCGCTTTCGTAATTTGAATCACGTTGTCCGTGTATGAGAATTCGGTAACAGCCTATGTCACCCAAAATATGTGGTCATTTCTTATTTGGCAACTTGATCGCATTTAGTAAGTTTCAGCAAGAGCACTGTGGTACGAAGAAAACGGGCGTCGTTCAGAAGAGAAAAGAAATCCAGAAAAAGTAAAAAAAAAATATCGTTTCGTAATATTTATTATACAATGTATGCGTCAACTGAGTGGAATATAAATCGATTCAGTTAATGTATGTATTGTCGAAGTGGCAGCAACGATATCGTGAAAACATATCAATATATATATGCATACAAAAAATATGATAATCCTATTACGAAAGAAAATTTCAAGACGACTTCAATGCTACAATGCATTAATTCAGATGCAGAAAAGGTTAATTTATGCTACAAAATAAACATTGAAATGATTTTTTATTCCTCTCGCCTCTCGATCTTCCATTCAACTTTGAAGAACCACTTATTTTGCATTAGATTTAGATCTCTTGATAGAATCGCATGATTTTTCAATGTTAAATATGTCGATCTATGAATGTTTACAATATTTGAACAGATTTGGTGGACGGCGTTATCTGTGGCATTAGGCTTGGAGATACGTGGCGATGTCATAAAGGGAACACCATGTGTTAAGCGACACAATCAACTCTTTTGTCCTACAGCAGGAAATAGCTATCCAATGTAAGAATTTCATAATTTTATCAATTCCATTGGAAATGGACATTGTTTTGAGTGGCTTTCAGCCAACGGCAGCTGCTGTTTGTATAAGAGTGAACACAGTCTACTCTTTCACCATCAAACAATTTACAGCAGCTGATCTCAGTCAATTGAGACATTTCGGCTGGCTGAAAGTATATCAATACAATGTCAATTTTAAAATTCAGTTCACCATAGATGGGTGCTATGATATGAGTGTTATTATTAACTGAGAATATTTATTAATGTAAAACATTTTGAAACTGAAATTTATAGAGATCGAATTGAAGAGTTTATTGACGAGAATAAAGCGTTAATGAGGCGAATGTATGGTGACTTTAGGTCACAACAATTCAGGGAACCACCAATACAAACCACAAGACAAAAACGTGACGCAAACAAACATGATAATTTGCCAGGCGTTCCGGATATAACAGCTCCATTTAATGAAAAATTAAACTTGTATGCAACAGATGACACGATTGGCGGTGAATCATTCTTCGGCCACATCAGACATAAGCGACAAGCTAAACAAAATAAACCGAATCCAAAACCTCCAAATTCCAATTCGAATCCATCGGCAGAACCAGTATCGAATCGGTTCGAAACATGAACCATTTTCCGTCTTGCACAAATGACTCACAATGTTTATGCTTTTATTACAGTGTTGATGCATGTGAATCAAAAATTGAAGTTGTTACACCGTATTGGGCATCGAATTCAGCTGGAAAAATCCGTGCCATTGTCAATACTCAACACTTTGAACAGGCCATTCATCAAGAGGTTTGCACGTAAGTAAAATTGAATATTTTTATTTTATTTTTTTCTCATATAATTCCCTTTCTTATTTTCATATGCAGCAAAATGCTCACGAATCGTTGTGGAGGTGATTGTGGTTGTGAACAGAAATACAAATGGCATCGATTGCTTTCCTACGACCCGGACGAAGATTGCAAGGGAATCTTTATGGTATTGATTTCGATTAAATTTCGTTTTTTTCGTCAATTTATATTTTTAATTCTTTCTCTTCTTTTAGGATTGGTTTTTGTTTCCGTCTTGTTGTGTTTGTCGCTGTAATAAAACTTGAACAAAATGAAATTGGCTCAATCAAAAACATATCGCGTTTATTCATAGCGAGTAAATCCTTTTGCGATAATAACGAAAGTTTGTTTTTTTTTAAAAATGAAGTATAATAGTAACGAGTTCAGTTTATCTTTTCTATGCGCACATTTCTTTTTTGTTCTTTCTCGCGAGACGATAGTAATTAATTTTGATTCCAGATAATAGGCGGCCTCAACCTTTTGTTTTATTCAACGCGTAAATCTATATCTATATAGCAGTCGTTCTTTTCAGTTATAATGATATTCCTAGTTTCTTTTTTTGTGTGTGTGTGCAAGAAGAATAAAATTTCGAAATAAATATTATTTTGCTTACAAAAATCCGTTTCAATTTTATTTTGTTCCGTTTTTTTTTTTTTTGAATCACAGTTAGTCTTTATATTTCCTCATAGACATTGCATTCATTGGAAAATGTGTCTACTTCACTTCACACTGGCAATTGATATGCAGCGAACGAGTAAATGGAGAAGAATCCTTATATGTATAACGGGGGACTTGTTTTTGTCAGGAAAATGAGCTATTTTGCTAACGTATTACATTATTTTTGTGTGTTTGTCTCCCGACTCTCACTTGTGCACAGACATGAATGCATTTATACTTGGGCTGAATGCACCACACATTTTTTGTCTCCTTTGCACCACTCCTTGTGGCCATGTCAGAACAGTTATTCATAGATCTAATGTCGGCAGTCATGTTTCATGTATGATTTATCGTGCAGACGCGATGGAAACGCAACAAAAAATTGTGTCTTATGGTGAAGTGTACGAGTCTAATATGTAAGTGGTGGCAAATGGCATCATTGTTTAAAGTACCACCAATAAAATGCCGTATAGCACCACCGTGCGATATTAACATCGACACCTAAAAAGTAGTGATTACGGACCGAAGATACACTTTATAGCCGTAGCCGGTTTATATTGCCTTACATATGTAATCCGAGGGTATAATGCTTAAAAATCATAATTGGTGTACATGCAAATTCAACCATGTTGTGGGTCCACAATATATATATATATGTGTGTATGTTGGTGTGCATTTGTGATATTTGCGTTAAAAATTTCATATAGACATTTTGCATTCATCTGTGTAATATGCGTCAACACACGCATATAATGCATATTGTAACCCATATGGGCATATTTAAATAAAACTCTATAAATTTCAAGTGAATGAATGAGAATAACATCGAGGAAAATACTCCACGGTCGCTGACATGCACACAACCATTCTTACACTCACATGCACATAATTCGTGCTCTCACTCTTCATCTTATTCATCATACACAAAGCGCATTCCATTCATTGTTCATATCGTACCTTATCCTTTATTCATTAAGTGTATTCGTGTATTCGCTTGCATCTTTTATACGGCTATCGCTCCATATATTCATTGGATGTTGTTGATGATGATGACGATGATGTTGTTGATGCCGACAACGACTCTATACTGTGTGTACTCTATGTGCATGTTATTTACATGCTAGCGTCAGCACGAGACTCACACACATGTGCGTTCTTCGAGTATCACTCTCACTCTGTCGAGCTAAACAATTGGGCATACGCTTAGTGTATAGGCAAAGCAATTTCTTTCAATGAAGAAGCGACAGTCAAATATTGACATTCGAACGATGAAAACGAACCGTTCGAACCGGGCAATCTTTTTCTCTCTCGTTCCGTTGCAACTGTACTGTGGACTATTTATAGTGAGATCATGAACTCACTTTCGAAACATAAATTATGATTTTTTTTTGCATTTCATAATTCGCGTCTTTTTGAAAAGTGAAAAGTTAAAATTCTATTCAGTGCCCAGACACTTTTTTTTTCTTTTAATATCTTTTAAGTGATTTTGCAAAAAATTTCGTCAAGTGGTTTTTAAAATTCAATTTAAACAAAAATTTAACGGAAATTGGTGTTTTTCTTCTTCTCCTGCTAGATGTGATCCTTTCACAAGCAACCCATTGACAAATAATGCGTATGAAACGATGTGACACGACTTCTAATATGCAAATAGTACTTCAATTTCAATATTATATTTAATCATCAAGGGAATATTGTGTTTGTCTATTTAAAGAAACTGTCATCATTTGTTGGCTTAAGTGAATAACAAAAAATTACGTACATATTGATAGCAAACAAAGTGAATTGTTGAAATATACATCGCACACCATGTTCAGCGTCTCCAGTAGAAAGTCCAAGTGTATTTGATCATAATTCCGATAAACGATGAATGCATTCCAAATGGATGTGTAAAATACATATTAAGCATCGATACAAATATCATCGTTTTCCGCGGAAATTCCATCATGTGTCAATAAACTCGAAACAGTTTAACTACAGTTACGCCAACAACAACAATACGAAGTAAGAAAACAAAAAATCATGATCTGCGGAATTCCGCATGTAATTTCGCAATTGAATCGATTTCCCAACGTGAGTGATTCGAGGCATGGATCGCATATGATTTAGAATTCAGGCGAAAAAATAGAGACACATATAGTGTGCGAGCCCAGAGTGAGTATGTTTAGCAGTAAAATGTTTATTTTATTGTTTACACGTTGTTGTTTTTTTCGCCCTTCTCTTTCCCTTTCAATTTTCAAACTGAAGCTAGAAAAATACACAGAAAAATATGGTATTATGTTTAGAAAGTTCTCATTAAATTACATTTACATACATTTTGTCTATGAACTCTCTTTTGCTCTCTGTTGATATGATGTGCCAGTAAATTTTTCGTAATAATATTGTACGGGGATCGGATGGTCTGTCAGCAAGTCGGCAATTTGGTTTATGTGCGTTAGCATATGTGTATTGAATTGTTTTCAAATCGCTCTGAACAACAACAAAAAAATACCATATAAATGCACCATTCGGATAGTTTTTCCATGTAAACATCACACAACATTTTTATGCTTTTCAATTCATTTTCGTAATGTTTTAGGAGCGCGCGCGCCCGCTCATACGTTAAAATCGAAAGTATTTCACAATGTGAACGGTTTTGAGCACATATGTGTTTTGTCTTTGTGCTAATATTTCACAGAATTTCTATTCGAAAAAAAGGCTTGTGGATGGTTTGCTCCCATTTTTATCAACATATTTTTTGATTCGCTTGTTTGCCAGCATCTTTTTTAATTATAAAGGCGCCATGCATTTCAGTTGTCGATTTCACCAGTTCTCATTTTGATGAACAACAAAAAAAAAACGTTCTGCCACCGAAGCAAAATACACACAATTACAGGCAATTTTGAAATAACAGAACCAACGAAAGGAGAGAGAGAGAGAGAGAGAGAGAGAGAGAGAGAGAGAGATAAAACAACACGTACATTCTTCTTTTCCTCAATAAGGAACAAATGAGCTATCATTTACACACTGCCTGTGTAATCGTGAATGTAAACAATTATTTGTTTCTGAATAAATATTTAAAATGCATTATTGCCATTATGCTTTTTTCCGTGACTGCACGCTGAGCCCCGTGCGATGAAATCGAAGGGGAACCCAAACCAAATACACTGCGTGCATGGCAAGAGAAAGAAAAAATACATGTTTATCATACTTTGCAGTTCGTTTTAAAAAGTGTGTGTGTGTGCGTGTCTTCTCTCTCGTGCGTAATACACACATGTACTAAAAATCAATGTTAATCTGAACAAATGTTTAATATTTTATTCCATTGTACTATTTTACTATTGTCTTTTCATCAATTTATTAATGGAAATAGATAATCAAATTTAACGAAAGAGAGAAGAAAAAAAAATCTGTGTACACATTGTTCTGTCAATTTATTGCATTGTTTGGTGAGCCATTGTTTGAAATTAAAAATTTTAAAATCATTGCAGTTTTTGTCACTTTGATTTCCCTTTTAGTTTGATTTCAATTAGTGAATATTGTATTGATGACCGACGTTTCATACACATTCAATTGAATAAATGACGATGAGCAGGCGACATCAATTGAATCAACATTTTTTTCATTGAAAATTATTAGTGGGATGGATTTCTTTATTTTATATTTTTCAATTTATTATATTGAGAGGTTACATCATTCGAAATAAGATAGCTAATAAATTGGAATTAAGGAAACTCGTACTTATTTCCCATACTTCAGCACCAACGCAATACACTGATTGGGCAAAACAAACATTATTGCTGGAAAAAATGCCGGCAAAACAAACAACATGCTGGTTGAATCACATACACAGTGTATGATACACTCTCAGTGAAATTCGAGGCGCAAACCAATGCGATTTTGCACAGTTGCTGTCACGTTCGCCAGATGGCCTATCTCTCAAACGGTACCATGTGTATGATTTGTAAACAGAAAACCAACAGTCTATTGTATAGATTTCTCATTTGCATCAATACAATGCCGTTCAATGAAATCGTTCAACAAAGACATAAAGCACATTCAACAAGATACTTGTGAATTGGGTTAAATTTGAATGTTTTCATTCATCACAATAATTCATAGTATAATAATTTGTCGAAAATGATATTTAATCCAAGATTATATATGAGAAACGATTATCCAAATAGGCTTACCAAATGAGTTAATGAGCAATGTTTGCTCTCTATTGTTTGGTGTCATTTAGACGAAGATTTGGTGGGAGATATTCCTCTTTTAATAATTTGGATGGCAAGCATATGTAAAGAAGTTGAAATTCTTATCAATTGTACCCATCAATATGATCTCATAAGACCTTTCTCTCACATTTAATGAATGAAAAAAATGCTTTAAAATTCGCTTTTTATCCGAGTAAGTCGCGGTGAAAAGTTAATCAAAAGTGATTCCCCAATTTCTATTAAAACAAGCACTTTGGCTTTTGTTCGCTCTTTGTTCCGCCTGCAGGTACTACCAACTTATTTATTATTCAACTAAAAATGCAGTCGAAACGCGATTTTATTAATATTGTAATACACTTTGCTTACACGGATGGAATGAGTGTGGCCTCATGGCCACAAATGAATGAAATTATTTTGAATTAAAATAAAAAGACGGGATTGCGTGTACTATGCTCTTTAAGAACGAAATTTTCTTGGTCCACCCCTTTGAGAAAGTATGAAAAATCATTGGTTCCCATGCTACCATGGAACGATATATTCAAATGTTATTACAAATTAAGCTCATTACTGGCTTCATTTATTTCGCATAAAATTTAATTGCTGCGTATAAATTCTCTTAATTAGCTTCATTAGAAAATGGTATTTTGAGTGTTTGTTTTTCGGCAACGTAAAACGAAAACTTCTCTTAGAACTCATTCAAACATATCACATTGTATATGTCCATTCATTCGTATGTATATTCGTTTTTATGGTCTTTATCGAGTTGCACCATGGTACCGCAATACCAATATTGTGTACTACTTACGAGACAGAGAAAGAAAGAGAGAGAGAGAGAGAGAGAGAGAGAGAGAGAGAGAGAGGAATGTCTGATAGACAAAACTTTGTTCATCGACAACACATATGAAGTGATTTTCTAGTGGCCGAGCCGAAAATTTCCACAATAATAGAAATCGGATTGATTAAAATCTAGTTCTGAATGGCACTACAAGCTTTTGATTGAATGCATTTCAACCATCAACCGTATGTGTATTGTACGTCGCCGTATTCATACGTAAGCCCATACTGTGCGACGATCGAAATCGGTTTTTGTTGTGCAAATAGTTCATTTTCCACGAAAATCTGCTTAACTGAAGAGCAGACTGTTCGGTGGCATTACAAATCGTTTTATTGCTGCCATTTTGCTTGCAAAACCTCATTGTTGTCTAACAAAGTTTTTCTCTCTTATTCACTGTATGCAATATTGAAAGTATTTGGGCATTGAACATCAATAGCGAAACCAATAGAAACGTGTTTTTTTTTTCAAAATTCAAGTATCGATACTTATGCACCACCCAATCGAGACTCTGAAATTAATATCGTCTAAATGATACTAATTGAATCGTTTCGCCCCAGCAAGATGTTCACTTTTAAATGCCACTTTTCTTCAGATTTCAAAATTCGAACGATTCACCCACGCATACTGAATTGATGCTAAGGACTCTAAAAATATAACGCTATCAAATGCCACAAATGAAGCAGAAAATATCATATGAAAGATACTGCGTTGTTGTTATAGTAATCATCCCATAATAACTGCGGAAAATGTAATAAAAAATATATTTAAAAAATGTTTTCGGTCGGAAACGTTCGTATTCGTTCTTTTTTGCAGTTGGTCTAACAAAAGTATCGAGCCTATCTCCATTTAGAAATTGTAGTTAATAACGACAACGACGTCGTCGTCCTTCATTTCGTAAGATTTATCTCGGTCTGGCTCTTTCCGACTTTTTTTTCGTTCCCCCTTTTTGAATCTGGCGAATTGTGGCAAATTACTTAATCAATATTCAAGTCTGTGCTTTTTCAAACAACACAAACAGATAAATAAACAAAAGAATTACACTTTTCCTGCTCACAATCACCCAACTGAACCGTTCATTTTTCTTTTTCTTTAATTACAGGACCTAATCCGATCACGAGTGACACATCGAAAAGTGGAAAGAAATCGAACATGATTGCGAATCAAAGCAATTATCCGGACAAAAATCACAAGAGTGTTGCGAT
This sequence comes from Contarinia nasturtii, assembly GCF_009176525.2. Taxonomy (NCBI): domain Eukaryota; kingdom Metazoa; phylum Arthropoda; class Insecta; order Diptera; family Cecidomyiidae; genus Contarinia; species Contarinia nasturtii. The sequence goes on along the minus strand of NW_022198340.1, from coordinate 2,469,985 downwards.
GATTAAGTCGTCGTTGCATTGGAAAAATGTTCGTGCAAATCACCTGCATGCAAAATCAACATCATTGGAACAACCTCTACAAAACTATCCACTTGTATCGATACATGAGAGTGAATATGAATCACGTGAACATCCGAATAGTGGTACATCATCGACACAAGTGCAGCAATCGAATGTTCAATACAAATATTCTCGAATACCAACGACAACGAACACGACGGTTTGCAATTTTAATCAAATTTCCAAAGCACCGACAAATTTATGGAATGGCATATACGAGAAGCACTTGTTGAACCAGACAAAGTTCGAACGTTTCGACGATGACAAATGGGCAAACAAATGTACATCAAATGGTGTGATGCGAAAAAATAGGGAGACGACCGGTGGCGTCAGTAATATTCAACTATCGAAAACCAATTTCAATAATAATTCGTGTCAAAACGAGCTCCGGCCAATATCAACGGTTCGCAATAACTTCGAACAAAATCCACAGTTTGCATTAATGCGTCGACATATTGATCCTCAATTGACATTTTCTGAATCATGTATGATAAAAAAGAGTGCAAAAATTCGAATGACAAATCGTCCACCAAATTTATCGGCCGAACAACAACAACAGCAACAACCGCCCACCAATTTTCATAAGCAAATCAATATTTTTGAACTTAATGGTTGTGCAGCATCGACAGCGGGAGGCGGAAAAATATTACCAAAGGAAATGAAGGCAAACAAAAATGCATCAAATGATTTGCACCTTGTTCCCTCAACAACACCAATACCAAATGTGTACATGCAAAGCGGTGGCGGCGGCACGAGAGAGCAAAGACATCGGCTTTATGCATATTCGAGTGAAACACAAATTCCGAGTGAAATGGGTTTTATGTATGTGCAGCCGGGCGTAATTGAAAAGAATCTTTTTTGCCCGGTGCCATTACACTACAATGGTCACAACAAACAAATAAAGAATGAAATCAACGACGCCGATTGTCAGATGTACAAAAACGCTGGTGTTTTGAATCAAGCGTATAATAGAATTAGTGGCAATATTTGTTTGGAACGTGGCCAACGTGGACAACGAGGACAACCGGTTGGTGGAAATCACCTCGAAGATTCATCAGTGCCAGCATTTGGCAATGTTGCTACACCAGCGTCGACAAAAACGGCATCACTTTCGGTGGTATCTGCTGTGAACGCCAAAGTCTCGTGTAATACATTTGAGAATGCCATAACAAGTTCGGGTATTGGTGTTCCTCATGCTGTTGCTGTTGTTACTTCTGGTGGTGAATCAACTCTGGCCACAAATTGTGAATACACAAGTAACAGTAAAATTAATATTATGCTTGAAACGGCACAGGCGATGGCAGCAGCTGCTTATTTTGCAAGGTTGGTGCTTATACAATAAATTCACAATAATTTATTTCCTTTCGTTTTGTTCGCCTATACTTTTACTTTTTTTTCGGTTCGCATTTTCTTCGTCGTTGCTTATGGATTTTGTATTTCTTTTTCTCTCATTGTTTGCTTCTTCTCTCGTTTTGTTTTAATTTCTTTGTTGTTTTCTTCACATTTGCTTGCTCTCTCTCTCTCCCATTCACTCACTCGTTCGCATTCAATATATCGGATGCATGAGTGGCATGGATTTGTAAAGAAAAAGCGCGCGGCATCATACAGCATACTTGAAGAATGAAAAATAAAGAAAACTGCTCACAGAAATTTGTGGCGAGTGGAAATGGAAAAATCGCAAACGATAAACATATCTCGAGTGAAAATATAGAAAAAAAAACAATAATAAAATTGAAATACGAGTTTAAGAGAGACTCAAATGTTCGCGTGTAGAGTTTTTCTGTTTATGTGTGGATGTGTACTTGAGAGTATGTGCGCCGCTCTTTCTTTTACGTGTTGACTTTTTTCCCATTATGACTCTCGACAAGATTCAATGTGTTATGATTGCCATTATATACGCTGTAGGTGCTACATGGCGCGGTAGCACAGCAAATGTGTGTGTATTTGAAGTAAGAAAAAAACATTTCAAAACCATAAGTTACAATTCCGACTTTTGGCTTATTTCATTGCTATAACAAGTCGAGCGAAACCAACAAAAACTGCACACAATGTGCTGAAGAAAAATACCAGAATAGAGAGAGACAGGGAGAGCGTAGCAGAGAAAAAAAAAGAAACAACCGTCATAAGAAACTGTGAGAGATAAGAAGAAGTGAATCAATTTAATGGCAAGAATCATATAGTATTCATATCGTAGTGCTCGGATTGGAAACCATTTGAATAAATTATTCGTTGCAAGCCATGGAAATGTCTTGCCAACAAATTCCAAGAAGAACGGGATAACGATAAGTTTTATGGTTTTTTTCTCTTCCGCTTCATCTTCTTCTTTTCTTCAGGGATAATTGTTTGAACATTCATGTTCGTGGAAACTTGTTAAATATTAACATTTTGTGTGTGTGTGTGTGTTTTGTTGTGAAGTAAAACTTGTGCTCATTTCGATTGACAAAAAATCGTTGCGATTGTTCGCTTGAAATCAAATTAATATTCCATTATCCAGACCTAAGAATCCCATATACTCTATTTCCCCTTTTTATTTTCGCAACTAAATCTTTGGCATCTTGAAATATTTTTGCTTCAAAAGAATTAATGTGTGCAAACGATAAAGTCCCGTTCACATCTTGCCTTGTTGATCACTGCACATCTCTCTCTCTCTCTCTCTCTCTCTCTCTCTCTCTCGTGAGTTCGGCTTTTAAATTTGAAATCCTTAGGTTTATTTTTTCTATTCAAGAAACAGATTTATGTTGACACAGCTGTAACAAATGTAGTTCTATAGCCGTTATCTACAGTCCGAAAACAAGTAAATTTTCTCGCTTTTTTTCTATTTTATATTCAATTTGTTTTCAAATGCTTAAAACTATCAATGTGCACTGTGTGGAATACTTTTCCGCCCCAGAAATTTATAAGTCATTATGTTCTTATGTTCGGTGTGAGTGTATGTGTGAGAGTGACTTTGCTATTCCGCCCTGCGAGAAAATCTAATGTTTTCAGCAACCATATTTCAATGTTTTCAATTTTCCTTTTTCACAATGAAATAAAATTTCTTAAGTCTATGGTATTTACATCTTTGGCTGCAGCCACATTTGGTTGCAATTGCGAAAAAAAACGCCAACTTGTGCACACTTTCGTTTTCATTTTCTTCTATTGAATGGCCTCGATGCCAGAGCACACTGAATACAATTGAAGAGCAATACAGAATATTCACAAGTTAATACCAAATAAATTAAGTCAGAGACAAAGAGACGAACAGACTAGACAGCATGTTAAACGGTGAACAACAAATTGCCGAACGAAAGAATGAAGTGAAACGAGAGTAAAAAAAAAACAACAGCATCGAAGTACTGACACAGGAAATGAATTTATTGTTTGACATTGCATAGCATTTAGCTATCTTCACTCCCTAATGGAATGAATCACTGATGATGATGCTGCTGGTGCTGGTGCTGGTGCATGAATCTGAATCATGTTAAGTAAAACACTTGTGATATTTCACAAGAAACTTTCAGCGACATGAACATTGAACACACACAATAACCATCGTCTTTTGATGATTTGTTTCAGTATTTTTGGACATAATTTTTGGAGCTGCATTTACCAGGCTTGTCTTCTCAAGTCTTTCCCGCAATGAAAAATGTATCCTCTTTCATCGCATTTTTTTTTCCATCTCTATAGTTCCAAATTTTTTTGAGTTCAGAAATTATTTTGATTCAAGCAAATTGCACCCCATAAATTAAGGAAAAGATTTCTTTGAGGTTGTTTGACACAAAGAACCAATTGAATTTTAGTCGAATTTTGAAATCGTTTCCTGTGCATTGAATTAGGATTATTATCCGTAAACATGGCACATCAAACATACAAACTATGTTCAAACAAAAAGATTCTTCAGCATTTTCGAAGAGTAATAATGTGAAAAGTCAAAGTTTCAATGGATATAAGTCAGCGTAATGATATAGACGCGTGTCAGATACACATAACATTTCCGACTTGTGTGCGTACGTTGTCATGAAAAGTCGACATTTAGACAATTCGCATCACATATAGCCACGAATTGTGTGTGAGAGAGATACCATGGCATTCAATATGTTTACCATTTACACTTTGCCATATATTATTTTCGGAAATCATACTGTGAAATCGAGCAAACACATCGCTCAATCTCCGTACGCATGAAATGTGAGATGCAAAAGAAAATTCTCCGGCTCATACTCCATCCATAGAATGGTGTGCACCATTCCGACAGATAATGAGTGTAATTAGTTTTAGTGAATATAAATGAATTGTTTATTGGTGAAAAAGCATGTTGGGAAATTGTTTTCTTGTTTGCCGTTCATGTTTTTGGAACGTGTACGAATGGTCGTGAGCGCCGATGCGCTGTTTGCGTATGGTTTGTTGTGGTTCAATGCGTGTACGGCCTCTCTGTGATTTTATGCCATCCGAAAATATTGACTTCGATTCGAAACGCCACCGAAGCATAACAACCACTGAAAACGGATGCTCACCAATGTGCTTATAAATAGATTGATATGGGGAACCAAATAAGGAATGGAAATGAATGACGACATCCGAATTTCAGATGACTGGGGTGTGCAGGCAATAGAACATACACGACAACACAATATGTTGTTGATTAAATCAGTGCACAAATTCACTATTCAATAATCTAGATTGCCACAAAGCAATAAGTTTCGAATGAATTTGCCAAACGCACCCGGTGTGAGAGAGTTAAGTTTATGCTTGAAATCGGTATGTATTGATGCAGATTGGTAACAATTGAATTTGATTACGCGGATTACGGCGAATTAAGTTTAAATCCGCTCTTTTTAATCACATCAAGTGTGAAATGGCATATATAAATTGTGTTTAGATTTGTGTACGTTGGAGCGCCAAAGCCGCATGCACGAATTTCCAATTAAGGTACTCCATTTTCAACGGCGAATAGGCGAATGTCAATTTCAAAAACTAACAATTTTAAGTATTGATGCACTTTGTTCGCATATTTCATAGAAATTCAGATAAATTTTGCTAATTGAGTGATTACGATCATTAAATCAATCTTTTATTCAGCTCACCGCATCGAGAAATCGATAGATTTTTGAGAGAAAAGTGTATGCGTTGTGGAATTGCACACAGATTGTCAAAATGATTTTGCAATAACAAAACTCTCGATTCGCATCACATCAAAATATTATTAGCGAATATTTCGTGCATGCATGCAGCTCTCTCGGCGCTAGCGTGTGTGTGTGTGACATAATCCCGAATAATTTCATTTCTGAATTGTGCATGCATACTACTTTTTTATGATAGGAAAATTGTCTTGATTTATATGTTATCCGTTGACAAGGTTTTCTCCATATTTCAATTTATTCTCTCTCTATCGTACGCATATATTCGCTACTCAATTTGTTGTTGTTGTTGTGTACGCGCTTGTGTTTGTCGTAAATCTAGAAAATGTTGGTTCTATTTTGTCATTGTTATTGAAGCAAGTTCTTCGAGATATTTTATATTGCCATTGCTGCCGAAATGCGATCATTTATTATGTTCAACGTTTTATGTCATCGTGAAAATCATGGAATTATGATTCAAAAAATCTTTATAAAATGTCAAAACGTGACATTTATGAAAATCGCTCGTTAAACGTTCCACTGACTTCGAACCTCTCTCGTTCTCTCTCTCTCACTGTCACTCGCTACCGAAGCGATATGGATTTAAATCAAAGCTGTAAACTATGAAATCAACTCGAAATATGCACAAAATTCAGTCATTCAATTTTCTATATCTAATACAAATAGATCCCTTGAAGCGAACACATTCGGAATTTGATGATGATTGCATCCATGAATGGAGTATAAAATTGTATTTATGTTTTTCGCTTTACTCGAAGCGAAAGTGAGCAAATGACGGATAGAGAAGAAGATGGAAAGAGAAAGAAATAGAACCTTAAAATTATCTAGCAAATGAACGGAGCACACAACACACGTTAACACGACACAGCGACAAACACATTCTGGTCGCGGTTTTTCGACTCAAACTCGTGTTTGATATAGTACTTCTGTTAAATCGCATTTTCCAAATATTTGCCGTGCACAAGATTCCGTTCATTATTATCCTTTCAAACATTAAGCGTAAAATTCATTCTCTGACCATACGTTTTTCTTCTTCGACTTAAACGAAAAATATTTTCCATAAATTCTTTCAAGTGAGTAATTTGTTTGAAATGAAGACCAAAATAAGTGGAAAATTTACGCACAAACACAATAAGCTGTTCAATGAGTGATATAGCCTTTTTACATAGATTATTTTCTTTGTTCGTCCATTTCGCCGTTTCGCTAGCCGTTTCGTGAAATGAAAACTGATCAACTATCGCCGAATAGCAATAAGTCAAAGTGTGCACGCGTGAGATGAATTTGACGCTATACAGTTTTTATGATTTTTTAATGGCGCTACATATCTCGCTTTTCAGGTTAAACACCAGACCATTGCAAATTGCACGACGCTCTCACACAACAGCACTTCGACTGTTTTGCTGTTTTCCGACAAGACTCGATTTCAATTACTACTATTGCTCTTGTTCACCAAAATATTTCGTTTTTGTTTTTTAGATGTCTCTGTCATATTTGCCGTCAATTTTTGTGTATGTGCCAGCACGGTCGGGCGCTCGTTTTCATTTTGTTTCGGTATTTTCGTTACGTTGATGTATAGTTCGTCTGTGGCGTTACCGTGTTGGATCTTGAAGTTTTTATCCGAACGTGCTAAAGTGGCACAACGTCTAAGTGGTAAATGTTGAACAATTCTATAAGAACCGGATGCCAAAGCCCATTAAATGAATTGTTTTGCCATTAACAAAACTACTTAGATGTTTGATTTTATAACTTTTTCGAATACATGGCCCCTCTCGCGCTGCACTGATTGCGCGCGGATATTTTGGAAATATTTAATAATTTAATTTCCTCAAATGTACATATGACTCAAGCCATTATAACTTTTATGGTTGAATTTTATTGGTATTTTTCGTTTGAAGATGCACGCACACACACAAAATGCCGAATTTAGAAAATTAATTGTTTTATTTTGATGTGATGGAATTCTCGGAATGACAAAGTGAAGGACGAAATGGCCCCCCCACCCACATGTATATACGATTTGCAAGATAAATCAAGAGAGCAGACAAATAATGGGTGTAATGAAGTGAATTTGATCTATCCGCCAAATGTTTGCTTTTATTGTCAAAAGTGAAAGGCAAAAAAGACATTTGATGTGTATTACGTTCGGTCGGTGTATATATGGCAAGAGCTAACCATAAAAATTACTCATTAAAATTAAATTTTGAGAATGACACCAACCACGTCAACATATTTTCTCAACGATTTGAACAATCATTCAGGAGAAAATGGTAATAACAGTGGAAATTAATGAAATACACACACAATGTACGAAATGAATAGAATACCACAAAACAAATGTTGTTTTACGACGGATTGCGAGCAAACGACGTTCAGCCCGAAACAGTTGAATCACATTTCTTTTGACTTTGATTCAATTGTCGCTGCATGTTTATATGTTGCGTCGAAATGGCGAAGGAGTCAAAGAGAGAGAGAAAATGAGAAAGAGGGGGAGTGGGTTAGAGGAAAACGATTACATATTTTCGTATAAGTAGCGCAGTAGCATAAACATAAATAGAAATTAATGCGAAAACCAAATATAATCAAATGTTTTTCGGCTTGTGGCGGTGTTGAGCGGCACGAATTTAAACACATGCCTTGTACATATACTTGGATGGTGTTGTTGGTGTTGAAGTGCACAGGCCAAGAAAACGCATTAAATGCCTCCGCATGTACAAAAAGAGCAAATGAACGAATAAAAAGAGCAGAAAATAAATGTGTACCTTTGGTGAGAGGAGGGTAACATTCAAATTGACTGCAGGCAGCTTATACACTTTCGGTGCTCCGTTCGGTGCCGGTAGCTCGCCTACCCAGCCACAACGAAAATTCGTTTGGCGCTCGGTTGGAAATTCCATCATCCGTACCGCAATCCATGTAGACGCAGACAAATACAATTACGGGGTGTCTGTAATTAAAATGCTTAATATTTTTAAGCAATTTTAATGAATGTTTTCAAATCCACTTCCGGAAAAATAATAACGTTTCAAACTTCGCGTTAACAATCATTGATGTTTATTTTGCTCCTGGAAATCTTAACCGTGTCACATTCAACTTACCCTGGCGTGACTGATTTAAGTACTTCAACGAAAATGAAGCAAAAATCTTAAAAATAATATCGAAAAGTGCTTTTGAAATCGACGAATTTCACTTCTTCTTCTCCCTCATCCCACTTGAACTCTTCCTTATCATCATCTGTATACAACATAACGGCACATTACTATATAACATAAAATTGGTCAAAGTTGTACAGGAAACGGCAATTAAATCACACGACGGGAATGTTGAATCACTTCTCTCAAGTGCAATGGCATCATTGCGCCATCGATCGGATGGCAAACGATACCAAAACTGAGCAAAACTAATAAATCATATATTAATATAGTTTGTCCAGCTGTGGTCAAAAAGATATCACACAGACACAAGCCCGCAAACATAACATAAAGCATTAAAAATAGCACGTAAGATATTTCGCCGCATCTTCGTTTGCGATAGTGTGTGCATGTGAGCATTTTAATATCAACCCGAAAATTGTTAGCTTTGTGCAATGAAATTTTTGATATAGAAAAAGGATTTTTTTTTCACCACAACATTGGCCTTCGCTGTTCTATCTTTGCCCTTTCCGTGTTTGGTTTTCACTTTATGTTGCAGCAAATGCGCGACTGCTTTATCTAATAATAAATCGACAAAGATTAATATTTGTGCACAAACTATGTGCGGGACGGGGAGGGATGAGAGAACTTTTCCATTTTCGGGTGTGTATCTGAAACATGCAAACTTTTGTTCATGCCAAGAATGAAACGGAGAGCACTCTGTATTTGATATCGATAAAAATATCGTTTCTTTTTTCGTCTTATTTTCTTTCGGCAAGTTTTCAATATAATAAGACCACAACGAAAGTAGCGACGTAAGAAGCTCAACTTTTTCTTCGGGATCGTTTGTTTCACGATGGCCAAGCAAGCAATCGCTTCAATTTCCGCCAATGTTAACGAATTTATTTGTTTTGTGTTCCACAGGAAGAACGTATTTACAGCATAAAATTAACATTCTGAAATAGTTCGACTCGAACAGAGTTTGGCTTGGCAAGAGAACGAAATAAATTAAAGGTACTTATCACGGCAAAACAACAACGAACGAATAATTCCATTTTACTCATTGTGTTTCATTGTATTTGGAGCAAAAGTTTTTCTTTTTCGGTTCGCAATCGACAACGATACAAATTAGTGAGATTGCAATCGCTCATTAACAGAAAAACTATTGGAAAAGCGAAAGAAAGTGGGTAAAAAACATGTTGAGATAGTACGTTCTCATTCGTTGATTACACAGCTTAAGATAAAATCGATCAATTTATAAACCACGCTCGCTTGCATTGAAAAAGTTTTCGATATGCACTTGAGAATGGCGAACTCGCCCTCAATGGAACACAAAATCCGAACCATCGAAATATAGATTTAAAAATGCACAACCATTTCGAAATTCTGTTTAAATATTCGAAAATTGGTTCACAACGTCCACCAATTCATTTGGTCCAATTCGATGAATTATAAAAAAGTTTTATATTTGAAATTCGAGAAAAGTATGTATTTTTAATGAGATTTGTACGCATCGACAAAATACCATTGAAAATAGCATTGTAACACTTTTCGCAGATACAAATGCAACGAAAATCATATACGTAGAATGATCAAACGGAAAAAACTGCTTGCCGAAGCGCAAATGGAAAACTATTCCAAATGCGAAATGCATAATTCGGTTACGTTATTACCGACACACAGAGAGCGAATAGTATTGTGAAATGTATCCCGCATCACGTTTTTCGCTACATTTTCATTTGCCTTTATTGAATTATAACCATCAAATAACCAAAAATTGGATACGGTGTAATTGTGTATAGCTGTGCAAAGTACACAATACACCAGACAGATAGAATGTGTATGGAAGTAGAGGAAAAGTAGAGGAAGTCATCCATTAAAAAAATGAGTCAGAGTGGCAATAATGGCAAATAAATGTTTTCACCTGGAAAATAGAGGTTGCATGTCATTCAGGAAAAATCAAATATGCACATTGCTATTTCGAATGGAAAAGCGGCGCACAACGCTGCAAGTGCAAAATGCCTAAGTCAGAGTTAATAAAATAAACACGACAAGCATCGTGGCATTGTTATTGTTGGCATTGATAACCACTTTAATCGATAATAGACACAGAGATAGACACAACCGTTGCATTCTGCTGTGTATTGCGAGTTGCCAATTTTGTATATGTATTTGCGATGTTTATGTTATGCTACCATATTTTGGTGAACGTAAACACGGCTATTGATTTTATTCACAATTGCTGTGTGGGTAATTTGGCATAGAATGCAAACCGAATACTTTGATGATTGCAGCACAACAAATTTACCTAATGTGCTCACAATTTGATGATAATGAGCGAATATTGTTACATCGTTCGAGCTAATGATTGAACAAATGGCTTCTTCAAGCATCACAACGACAAATTTTCTGTCGATTTTGTCAGCATCTAAAACGTTGATTACCTCAATTTCATTTCAAAGGGAAAATTACTTTTTTCTCTGTAGGTTTGGACGTTTTTTTTTCTTGTTTCAGCTGTTTTGTTTTCGTGTGTGCGTTCGGATTTCAAATGCAGCTCGAACATCAATTTGTGATTTTGTAGCCAGCACAATACACATAGTTTGATCAATTCAATTCACTTAAAAACATCAGGTTAAAAGCTGTCGCAACATCAATACAATTGCGGAAGTTCGATTGCAAATCGACAGAGTGCAAGACCAATCAGAGCATAGTTTCCGTCTGAATTTAATTTTTTTTTCACATCGTCTTTGTGTTTGTGTCAGTGAACTAATCTCCGATGTTCAATGTACTTGCAATTTCAGAAGTAAGCTTGAATGCAACGTCAACTTCTGGTTTCTATTCAGTGTTGTTTGGCTCTGGCGCTTTGTTTGCTGCACTGAGCACTTTCTGCCTTTCATCATGTAGTCGATTTTTTTTCGTGCTCGTTTTTGCGTAAATATCGACATTTCAAAGTAGAAAAAGAGCCAAACAGAACAAAAGTCTTGATTAGAAATGCGATTCTATTCTTTTTGCGCTTCTTCATGATAAACTTCGAATGGAAAGACCAAATATTTGATTTCTCCGTTCTCGGCAGCAAAAAAAGCAATCATTATTTGGGCGGAGTTTAACAACACGGAGTTAGAAGAGAGAAACAGCAGCAGCAGCAAAAAAAGAACATTGATAAAAGAATGACAAAACTCTATTAACAACTACCCATCATTGTGATTATAGTTTTTTGAACGTGAATGAGAGATAGAGAGGTTGGAATCGACGAAAAAAAACGAAAAGGAAATTCCCATCATCTGTTGTCATTCAAAAACACTCTCTTTTGGCCCTTTTTTGTCGTCTGCCATTGGGATGCCATCATTGTTGAAACTAAAGCAAAAGTCGTGTTGGATATCACTCACACAATTCAACGGTTGAATATGCTATGCAAATATGCTGTGCAGATATGCGAAATTAAATGGAATTGAGTCTGAACTGGATGAATGATATGTGACTGTGATATAGATAAATCAATTTTCCAAGCTCTACTTTTGGCATACTCAGACTGCTACTGCCTGCCTGTTATCGCGTTCATTTTCTCTCTCTCTCTCTCTCTCTCTCTCTCTCTCTCTCTCTCTCTCTCTCTCTCT